>NW_028120104.1:267500-324000 GCF_965119305.1 Pelophylax lessonae
TGTTTGAGCATCTACTTTTTTCCAGACCTTTTTTCTTGTATGTATTTGCGAGTATTTGAGAGTATTCGCGTGTATTCGAGTGTATTTGCGAGTATTGAGGCTTAAATTACTGACCAAAAATGCAGATTTTTCTATTTTGTTCTTACTGAAGAATACACAGCGCTTGTTTACGCGCCTGTGTGCATAGGCACATTACAACTAATGGGCTATATTTTAGCTCAAAAAGCTGTACTGAGCATTTTTAAGCCGCAAGATGCCCAAACAGGAGTATCGTGTGCAAGAGGCCTAAAAAGGCTTTTTAGACACTTGGAGACCAAAATAGAGTCATTTTGACCCAAACAAATGTTTCAGGCGATTGGTTACCAAATGCAATTATCATGTCCAAAACCGGCTTTTTAAGACTCTAATAGACAAAAATACAATCATTTTGACTAAATTTTTTTTCAGACCTTTGGTGACCAAACGTAGTTATTTTGACTAAAAAGGGCTTTTTAGACACTTGGAGACCAAAATAGAGTCATTTTGACCAAAAACATTTTTTCAGGCAATCGGTTACCAAATGTAGTTTATCTTGTCTAAAAGCGGTGTTTTAAGACTCTAAAAGAGAAAAATACAGGCATCTTGGCTTAAAAAAGTGTTTCAGACCTTTGCTGACCAAATGAAGTTATTTTGACAAAAAAATGCTTTTTAGAGACTTGGAGACCAAAATATAGTCATTTTGACCAAAAACATTTTTTCAGGCCTTTTGTTATGAAATGCAATTATCTTGTCTAAAACCGGCGTTTTAAGACTATAAAAGACAAAAATACAGTAATTTTAGCTAAAAAAGTATTTCAGACCTTTGGTGACCAAATGCAGTTATTTTGACTAAAACAGGCTTTGGAGACCTAAATAGAGTCATTTTGACCAAAAACATTTTTTCAGGCCATTGGTTACCAAATGTAGTTTATCTTGTCTAAAAAGCGGTGTTTTCAGACTCTAAAAGTAAAAAATACAGTCATTTTGGCTAAAATAGTTTTTCAGACCTTTGGTGACCAAACGTAGTTATTTTGACTAAAAGGGCTTTTTAGACACTTGGAGACCAAAAATAGAGTAATTTTGACCAAAAACATGTTTTCAGGCCATTGGTTACCAAATGCAGTTATCTTGTCTAAAAGCGGCGTTTTGAGACTCTAAAAGACAAAAATACAGTCATTTTGGCTAAAAAAGTTTTTCAGACCTTCGGTGACCAAAATGCAGTTATTTTGACTAAAAAGGGCTTTTTAGACTCTAAATGCGGCGTTTTGAGACTCTAAAAGACAAAAATACAGGCATCTTGGCTAAAAAAAAGTTTTTCAGACCTTTGGTTACCAAATGCAGTTATTTTGACTAAAAAGGCTTTTTAGACACTTGGAGACCAAAATATAGTCATTTTGACCAAAAACATTTTTCAGGCCTTTTGTTACGAAATGCAATTATCTTGTCTAAAACCGGCTTTTTAAGACTCTAAAAGACAAAAATACAGTCATTTTGGCTAAAAAAGCTTTTCAGACCTTTGGTGACCAAACGTAGTTATTTTGACTAAAAAGGGCTTTTTAGAGACTTGGAGACCAAAATAGAGTCATTTTGACCAAAAACATTTTTTCAGGCCATTGGTTACATAATGTAGTTTATCTTGTCTAAAACCAGCGTTCTAAGACTCTAAAAGACAAAAATAGAGTAATTTTAGCTAAAAAAGTATTTTAGACCTTTTGTGACCAAATGCATTTATTTTCACTAAAATAGGCTTTTTAGACACTTGGAGACTAAAAATAGTCATTTTGACCAAAAACATGTTTTCAGGCCATTGGTTACCAAATGCAATTATCTTGTCTAAATGCGGAGTTTTGAGACTCTAAAAGACAAAAATACATTCATTTTGGCTAAAATAGTTTTTCAGACCTTTGGTGACCAAACCTAGTTATTTTGACTAAAAGGGCTTTTTAGACACTTGGAGACCTAAATAGAGTCATTTTGACCAAAAACATTTTTCAGGCCATTGGTTACCAAATGTAGTTTATCTTGTCTAAAAGCGGTGTTTTAAGACTCTTAACCACTTAAGCCCCGGAGGATTTGGCTGCTAAAGGACCAGGGGTTTTTTTGCGATTTTTTACTGCGTGACTTTAACGGACAATTGCGCGGTCGTGCGACGCTGTACCTAAACGAATTTGACGTCCTTTTTTTCCCACAAACAGAGCTTTCTTTTGGTGGTATTTGATCACCTGTGCGATTTTTTGATCACGCGCTATAAACAAAAAAAGAGCGTAAATTTTGCAAAAATAACAATATTTTTCACATTTTTTTATATGAAATTCCCCAAAAAAAAGTAAAAATCAAAATTTTTTAACATTTTTCGGCCAATTTGTTTTATGCTACCTATGTTTGGTAAATAAAATCGCAAAAAGCGTATTTTGATTGGTTTGCGCAAAAGTTATCGCGTTTACTAACAAAGGGAAAGATTTTTGTCATTTTTGGTGTTTTTTTTTTTTAACGCGTAATGGCGGCGATCTGCGATTTTTTTTTCGGTACTGCGACATTGCGGCGGACAGATCGGACCCTTGACTGACATTTTTGACACTTTTGGGGTTACCAGTGACATTACTGCAGTAATCAGTGCTATACATATGCACTGTTACTGCAAAAATGACACTGGCAGGGAAGGGGTTAACTTTATTGGACAGGGAGGGGTTAAGTGTGTCCTAGGGGCGTGATTCTAACTGTGTAGGGACATTCCTATTGGTGTAAAAGCAAAGATCAACCGTTCTACATAGTAGAACGGTCAGATCTTCACTTTTACACAGGGAGAACTGACAGGCAGCTTGTTTACACAAGCTGCTCTGTCTTTCTCCCTTCACAGGAGCGATCGCAGTGTGACTGGCGGACATCGAGTCCGCCGGTCACACGCACTGACTTGTCTGTGAACGAGCCGCGCCCGCCCGCGATAGGCTCGCAAGTAGTGTTGAGCGAACACGGACTGTATTATTCGTGTTCGTACCGAATAATTGGATTTTTTGTACCCGAACACGGACACGGACACTTTACTGTATGTTCGGGTAAAAATCCGTGTTCGGTCGTTTTATTTCCGGGTTTTGCATGCTTTGGCGCTCTTTTCATGGCGGGCTTTCAACAGCCAATCAACAATCGTTTAACTGGTGTGCCTTAAGCCATCCCAGCCATGCCTGCAAATGTCTCAGTAGCTGTGATTGGCCGTCTGAAGCATGTGACCAAGTCTTTATAAGTTCGAGGCAGCCGCAGCGGCGTCATTATGCTGCTTAGATTCAGGGACAGAGCACACATCAACGTGCTGGCTGCTGATTAGGGAAAGATAGGCAGGAAAAAAACATTTGTGTCCGGATAGAATTGAGGGACAGGTCGGAGTGTTTAGGCAGGGCGAGTTGTAGGCATTTTAGGGATAGAGTCTGCTGAATTATATAGGGTCAGTGTCTTCTACAAACTACAATCGATATTGCTGTGTGGGGGGTGGGGTCTGCACTCAATCCTGATCTACGATCTCTTCTCAATCCTGTTAGGGACAGAGTCTGCTGAATTTTAGGGAAACTGTGTTCTACAAACTACAATCGATATTGCTGTGTGGTGTGGGATTGGAGATAGGCAGGTGTCAGTGATCCACATCCATTTTTCTGTGTGTGAGCTGCAGTGAACACAATCTTTTTGGGCTGCAGTGAACACAATCTTTTTGGGCTGCAGTGAACACAATCTTTTTGGGCTGCAGTGAACACAATCTTTTTGGGCTGCAGTGAACACAATCTTTTTGGGCTGCAGTGAACACAATCTTTTTGGGGTGCAGTGAACAAAATCTTTTTGGGGTGCAGTGAACACAATCCTTTTTGGTGTGCAGTGAACACAATCTTTGTGGGGTGCAGTGAACAAAATCCTTTGTGGGGTGCAGTGAACACAATCTTTTTGGGGTGCAGTGAACAAAATCCTTTTTGGGGTGCAGTGAACAACATCCTTTTTGGGGTGCAGTGAACACAATCTTTTTGGGGTGCAGTGAACAAAATCCTTTGTGGGGTGCAGTGAACACAATCTTTTTGGGGTGCAGTGAACACAATCTTTTTGGGGTGGAGTGAACAACATCCTTTTTGGGGTGCAGTGAACAAAATCCTTTTTGGGGTGCAGTGAACAAAATCATTTTTGGGGTGCAGTGAACACAATCTTTTTGGGGTGCAGTGAACACAATCTTTGTGGGGTGCAGTGAACACAATCTTTTTGGGGTGGAGTGAACAACATCCTTTTTGGGGTGCAGTGAACAACATCCTTTTTGGGGTGCAGTGAACACAATCTTTTTGGGGTGCAGTGAACACAATCTTTGTGGGGTACAGTGAACAGAATCTTTGTGGGGTGCAGTGAACACAATCTTTGGGGGGTACAGTGAACACAATCTTTGTGAGGTGCAGTGAACACAATCTTTGTGGGGTGCAGTGAACACAATCATTGTGGGGTGCAGTGAACTCAATCTTTGTGGGGTACAGTGAACACAATCTCATACTGAAGGTTTGAGGGTGCTGCCTGTTCCATACTCCCCCTACTCCTCATCTAGCCTTTTAGGGGTACAAACAATAGTAATTGGGGCCTAGTGTGGTTGTGTACGTGTGATATACATACACTTTTTTGGGATCATATTTTCTATTCCGCTATTTAATCAAAAACCTTTGGGGATCAGTTAAATTGGGGGATAGTCTGTGTTGGTACGTGTGAGAGAGATCCACCTTTCCAAGTTGTTGGGGTTCATCTCATACTTCTGAAGGTTTGAGGGTGCTGCCTGTTCCATACTCCCCCTACTCCTAGCCTTTTAGGGGTACAAACAATAGTAATTGGGGCCTAGTGTGGTTGTGTACGTGTGATATACATACACTTTTTTGGGATCATATTTTCTATTCCGCTATTTAATCAAAAACCTTTGGGGATCAGTTAAATTGGGGGATAGTCTGTGTTGGTACGTGTGAGAGAGATCCACCTTTCCAAGTTGTTGAGGTTCATCTCATACTTCTGAAGGTTTGAGGGTGCTGCCTGTTCCATACTCCCCCTACTCCTAGCCTTTTAGGGGTACAAACAATAGTAATTGGGGCCTAGTGTGGTTGTGTACGTGTGATATACATACACTTTTTTGGGATCATATTTTCTATTCCGCTATTTAATCAAAAACCTCTGGGGATCAGTTAAATTGGGGGATAGTCTGTGTTGGTACGTGTGAGAGAGATCCACCTTTCCAAGTTGTTGGGGTTCATCTCATACTTCTGAAGGTTTGAGGGTGCTGCCTGTTCCATACTCCCCCTACTCCTAGCCTTTTAGGGGTACAAACAATAGTAATTGGGGCCTAGTGTGGTTGTGTACGTGTGATATACATACACTTTTTTGGGATCATATTTTCTATTCCGCTATTTAATCAAAAACCTTTGGGGATCAGTTAAATTGGGGGATAGTCTGTGTTGGTACGTGTGAGAGAGATCCACCTTTCCAAGTTGTTGGGGTTCATCTCATACTTCTGAAGGTTTGAGGGTGCTGCCTGTTCCATACTCCCCCTACTCCTAGCCTTTTAGGGGTACAAACAATAGTAATTGGGGCCTAGTGTGGTTGTGTACGTGTGATATACATACACTTTTTTTGGATCATATTTTCTATTCCGCTATTTAATCAAAAACCTTTGGGGATCAGTTAAATTGGGGGATAGTCTGTGTTGGTACGTGTGAGAGAGATCCACCTTTCCAAGTTGTTGGGGTTCATCTCATACTTCTGAAGGTTTGAGGGTGCTGCCTGTTCCATACTCCCCCTACTCCTAGCCTTTTAGGGGTACAAACAATAGTAATTGGGGCCTAGTGTGGTTGTGTACGTGTGATATACATACACTTTTTTGGGATCATATTTTCTATTCCGCTATTTAATCAAAAACCTTTGGGGATCAGTTAAATTGGGGGATAGTCTGTGTTGGTACGTGTGAGAGAGATCCACCTTTCCAAGTTGTTGGGGTTCATCTCATACTTCTGAAGGTTTGAGGGTGCTGCCTGTTCCATACCCCCCCTACTCCTCATCTAGCCTTTTAGGGGTACAAACAATAGTAATTGGGGCCTAGTGTGGTTGTGTACGTGTGATATACATACACTTTTTTTGGATCATATTTTCTATTCCGCTATTTAATCAAAAACCTTTGGGGATCAGTTAAATTGGGGGATAGTCTGTGTCGGTACGTGTGAGAGAGATCCACCTTTCCAAGTTGTTGGGGTTCATCTCATACTTCTGAAGGTTTGAGGGTGCTGCCTGTTCCATACTCCCCCTACTCCTCATCTAGCCTTTTAGGGGTACAAACAATAGTAATTGGGGCCTAGTGTGGTTGTGTACGTGTGATATACATACACTTTTTTTGGATCATATTTTCTATTCCGCTATTTAATCAAAAACCTTTGGGGATCAGTTAAATTGGGGGATAGTCTGTGTTGGTACGTGTGAGAGAGATCCACCTTTCCAAGTTGTTGAGGTTCATCTCATACTTCTGAAGGTTTGAGGGTGCTGCCTGTTCCATACTCCCCCTACTCCTAGCCTTTTAGGGGTACAAACAATAGTAATTGGGGCCTAGTGTGGTTGTGTACGTGTGATATACATACACTTTTTTGGGATCATATTTTCTATTCCGCTATTTAATCAAAAACCTCTGGGGATCAGTTAAATTGGGGGATAGTCTGTGTTGGTACGTGTGAGAGAGATCCACCTTTCCAAGTTGTTGGGGTTCATCTCATACTTCTGAAGGTTTGAGGGTGCTGCCTGTTCCATACTCCCCCTACTCCTAGCCTTTTAGGGGTACAAACAATAGTAATTGGGGCCTAGTGTGGTTGTGTACGTGTGATATACATACACTTTTTTGGGATCATATTTTCTATTCCGCTATTTAATCAAAAACCTTTGGGGATCAGTTAAATTGGGGGATAGTCTGTGTTGGTACGTGTGAGAGAGATCCACCTTTCCAAGTTGTTGGGGTTCATCTCATACTTCTGAAGGTTTGAGGGTGCTGCCTGTTCCATACTCCCCCTACTCCTAGCCTTTTAGGGGTACAAACAATAGTAATTGGGGCCTAGTGTGGTTGTGTACGTGTGATATACATACACTTTTTTTGGATCATATTTTCTATTCCGCTATTTAATCAAAAACCTTTGGGGATCAGTTAAATTGGGGGATAGTCTGTGTTGGTACGTGTGAGAGAGATCCACCTTTCCAAGTTGTTGGGGTTCATCTCATACTTCTGAAGGTTTGAGGGTGCTGCCTGTTCCATACTCCCCCTACTCCTAGCCTTTTAGGGGTACAAACAATAGTAATTGGGGCCTAGTGTGGTTGTGTACGTGTGATATACATACACTTTTTTGGGATCATATTTTCTATTCCGCTATTTAATCAAAAACCTTTGGGGATCAGTTAAATTGGGGGATAGTCTGTGTTGGTACGTGTGAGAGAGATCCACCTTTCCAAGTTGTTGGGGTTCATCTCATACTTCTGAAGGTTTGAGGGTGCTGCCTGTTCCATACCCCCCCTACTCCTCATCTAGCCTTTTAGGGGTACAAACAATAGTAATTGGGGCCTAGTGTGGTTGTGTACGTGTGATATACATACACTTTTTTTGGATCATATTTTCTATTCCGCTATTTAATCAAAAACCTTTGGGGATCAGTTAAATTGGGGGATAGTCTGTGTCGGTACGTGTGAGAGAGATCCACCTTTCCAAGTTGTTGGGGTTCATCTCATACTTCTGAAGGTTTGAGGGTGCTGCCTGTTCCATACTCCCCCTACTCCTCATCTAGCCTTTTAGGGGTACAAACAATAGTAATTGGGGCCTAGTGTGGTTGTGTACGTGTGATATACATACACTTTTTTTGGATCATATTTTCTATTCCGCTATTTAATCAAAAACCTTTGGGGATCAGTTAAATTGGGGGATAGTCTGTGTTGGTACGTGTGAGAGAGATCCACCTTTCCAAGTTGTTGGGGTTCATCTCATACTTCTGAAGGTTTGAGGGTGCTGCCTGTTCCATACTCCCCCTACTCCTCATCTAGCCTTTTAGGGGTACAAACAATAGTAATTGGGGCCCAGTGTGGTTGTGTACGTGTGATATACATACACTTTTTTGGGATCATATTTTCTATTCCGCTATTTAATCAAAAACCTTTGGGGATCAGTTAAATTGGGGGATAGTCTGTGTCGGTACGTGTGAGAGAGATCCACCTTTCCAAGTTGTTGGGGTTCATCTCATACTTCTGAAGGTTTGAGGGTGCTGCCTGTTCCATACCCCCCCTACTCCTCATCTAGCCTTTTAGGGGTACAAACAATAGTAATTGGGGCCTAGTGTGGTTGTGTACGTGCGAGATACATACACTTTTTTTGATCATATTTCCTACTCCGCTATTCAATAAAAACCTTTGAGGATCAATTGAATTGCGGGATAGTCTGTGTCGGTACGTGTGAGAGAGATCCACCTTTCCAAGTTGTTGGGGTTCATCTCATACTTCTGAAGGTTTGAGGGTGCTGCCTGTTCCATACTCCCCCTACTCCTCATCTAGCCTTTTAGGGGTACAAACAATAGTAATTGGGGCCCAGTGTGGTTGTGTACGTGTGATATACATACACTTTTTTTGGATCATATTTTCTATTCCGCTATTTAATTTAACTGGGCCTCCATGCGAGACCTGTGTGCCTTGTTGCGCTGTTTTGAGTACTCCACCAACATGGCCAGTGGCAATGACGCCGTTCTCAGCTTAACTATCCCACTTCCATGCCTCCTTGAAAAAACAATTCGGGCGATGATGGAAGAGGATGTGGCACAGGATGAGGAGGAGGAGGAGGATGAAGAGGTAACATTTCCAAGGCTTTCAGGGCAGTCATTCGCAAGGGGCTCCGAGGGTGGGTTCCTGCACACGCAAACGCCAGGGACGCAATTGTCCAGCAGGGGCACAGTTCTGGAGGATGAGGAGGATGAGGAGGAGGAGGAGCTGGAGGAGGAGATGGAACCATGTTCACAGCAGGGTGGCACCCAGGCCAGCTCATGGCCATCACTGGTGCGTGGCTGGGGGGATACAGAGGACACGGACGATACACCTCCCACAGAGGACAGCCTTTCGTTGCCTCTGGGCAGCCTGGCACACATGAGCGATTACATGCTGCAGTGTCTCCACAACGACCGCCGAGTTGCCCACATTCTAACTTGTGCTGATTACTGGGTGGCCACGCTGCTGGATCCCCGTTACAAGGACAACGTACCGTCCTTAATTCACTCACTGGAGCGCGATCGCAAGATGCGCGAGTACAAGCGCACGCTGGTAGACGCCATGCTGCTGGCATTCCCATCTGACAGCGGGGCCACAGTGGAAGCACAAGGCAGAGGAGGAGGAGGAGGAGGTCGCCAACGCAACCAGGGCACCGCCAGCACCTCAGAAGGCAGGGTTAGCATGGCCGAAATGTGGAAAAGCTTTGTCAGCACGCCACAACAAACAGCAGCACCAGCAGCTCAGATGGAACGTCTTAGCAGGAGGCAGCATTTTACCAACATGGTGGAGCAGTATGTGTGCACACGCCTACATGTAGTGAATGACGGGTCTGCCCCCTTCAACTTCTGGGTCTCCAAATTGGGCACATGGCTTGAGCTTGCCCTTTACGCCTTGGAGGTGCTGGCGTGCCCTGCAGCCAGTGTATTATCTGAACGGGTATTTAGCACGGCTGGGGGCGTTATAACAGACAAGCGCAGCCGCCTGTCCAGAGACAATGTGGACAAGCTCACGTTCATTAAAATGAACCAGGCATGGATCCCACGGGACTTTTCCGTACCTTATGCAGAATAGCAATGGATACCGACCTTACCCACCCATTGTTCCATTTTTGCTCTTTCTCACTCTTTTGGGGTGTACCCTCATTTAAAATTTTTGAAAAGAAGCAGTGTTGGCTACCTCGTCCTCCTCCTCAGGGCCAGATTAATGTAGGGGCTATTGGAGCTGCAGCTCCAGGCCCCTACCTTTTATATAGGCCCCGGGTTGGCCATATTCACTGTTACCGCTCTTCTGTCACTTGTAAACACAGAAGTCTGGCTTCTATGCTCGCTTCCCCAGGCAGCACCCTCAGAACCTCCCCACACAGCGTGAAGGCCGGACAAGGAGGGACAGTTGGCGATGCATGGATGTGTTTATGGGCTTCAGAGACAGCATCCCATGTTGAATTAGGCATGCATGGCTGCACCCTTCCTCCTCTGGGTGCATGGCAAGGCACGGCCCTTAAGGCCCTTCAAAATCCTCAGCACCAAGCCCATGATGCTGTTAATCCGGCCCTGGTCCTCCTCCACCGCCGCTTCCACCTACACCGCCCATAGGTGTGCGCAGCCTATTGCATTAAGGTGTGCACCCCAAAGTTGAAATACACATGCATGTGTTTGCCAGCAGGGAGAGTAATGTATCGGGGCCATGTACCTGTAGGCAAGGAGAAATAGAGCAGAGCAGGTCCCAGGGAGATCTTTCCCATCTCCTCACTGGCAATGCTATGCGCCCTAGGTGATTAGGGTGTGCCCAGGCACACCCAGCACACCCTGTGCGCACGCCTATGTCACCGCTAGGCTTGTGACGGTATCAGATTTTCATGCTGCGATTAATTGATTAAGGTTTTGCCACGGTATACGGTATTATCACGGTATTCTATTATTAAATTTAAATTATTAAATTTCCACCTCACTTCAATTTCATTGCTGAATTTAGGGGCTTTGGTTCACTTATGCACATTATTATATAGTCAGTCAGTACAGACTCTGTGAACCAGGCCTAAAATAGGTCATCAAGCAGTGTCTGGCCTAACTGGTGATAACTGGTTCTGGCGCTCGGCTCCGATCCGATGGCCTGGTCATTAAGAGGGCAAATCCTTGTGGTCAAGAAGTGGTTAAACCTGAAGGAGGTGTTGTTTATAAATTACTTTACTATTGCTTTAGGCCTGGTTCACATGTATGCGGGTTGGTGGTTCACATTTGCACAGGCATAGCAGCCCATTGATTTGAATGGGCTTGAGCTGCTATGCCTGCGTTTTCAGCTGAAAAAAGGTGCATGCAGAATTTAAAAAAATGCAGTGGCCATGAAATCCATCCTTCTTTTGCACCATGCGACTTACCTGCCGTTGCTGCACACGCAAACTGTTTATTTTTAAATGCCGTGCCCACGTATACAAAAAATGCAGAAAGCTTGCCAGAGCAGGAACTGCAGGTTAGTCGCATGGTGCAAAAGCAGGATGGATTTCAAGGCCACTGAATTTAAAAAAAATGCTGCATGCACCTTTTTTCTGCGGAAAATGAGGGCATAGCAGCCCGTTCAAATCAATGGGCTGCTATGCCTGTGCAAATGTGGGCCGCCAACCCGCATACATGTGAACCGCCAACCCGCATACATGTGAACCACCAACCCGCATACATGTGAACCAGGCCTAAAGCAATAGTAAAGTCATTAATAGATAAAAACACCGGTCCTCCTGCAGGTTTAACCACTTCTGGATCGCAAGGATTTGCCCCTTTAAAGACCAGGCCATCGGATCAGAGCGCCAGGACCAGTCATCACCAGGTAGGCCAGACACTGCTTGATGGCTATATAATAATGTAATGTGGGCTGCTAGGCGTGTGTGTGTGTATATATATATTTATTAGAGCTGCACGATTCTGGCCAAAATGAGAATCACGATTTTTTAGCTTGGAATAAAGATCACGATTCTCTCACGATTCTCTGTGTAACAAAAAAAAAAAAATTGGGATAACTTTACTGTTACGTTTTTTTTTTTTTTTTTATTCATTAAAGTCTAATCATTGCGTTTGAAAGACTGCTGCGCAAATACAGTGTGACATAAAATATTACAACAATCGCCATTTTATTCTGTAGGGTCTCTGCTAAAAAAATATATAAAATGTTTGGGGGTTCTAAGTACTTTTCTAGCAAAAAAAAAACTGATTTTAACTTGCAAACAGCAAGTGTCAGAAAAAGATCCAGTCTTTAAGAGGTTAAACTTCCTTTCTCCCTGGCAGAGGGAAGGAAAAGATACAAATGTAATCATTTTTGTTTATAGTTAGGAGACTTAATGCTGAAAGGTGTTAGCTGAGTGAGTGAATGAGTCATCCAGCTCACTGAAATGTATCAATTCACAAGTCAGGCAGACTTGACAGAGAAACTCGGTATTTTAAAAATGCCACAATAACAATACCGTGGCTATGCAATACCGCGATATATCGAATTACCGAAAACCGGCATATGTCTAGTCACCGCCACATCCACCACCACCTCAACCTCCCTCCTACTCCATATGGGCCTCGTCCTTCAGAGATGAAGAAGAACATTGTTTTATTTTTCTGTTTTTTTTTGTTGTTTTAAGTTATTTCCCTATCCACATTTGTTTGCAGAGCACTTGCCATGCTCTTAATTACGTTTTGCTGCCATTTGCAGCACTCTAGCCCTTTCCTTTGGTGTTTTAGAGCCATTTTAGTGCCTTAAAGTTCGGGTCCCCATTGACTTCAATGGGGTTCGGTGTCCGGGAAAAGTTCGGTAAAAGTCCGGGACACGGACCCGGACTTTTTTTTAAAGTTCGGCCGAACCCGTCGAACACGGACATCTAGGTGTTCGCTCAACCCTACTCGCAAGTCAGTGACAGGCGAGTGACGTACCGATACGTCACTCTGCCTGGCCGGGGCTGACCGCCGCAGTATATAGTCGTGCGGCGGTCGGCAACCGGTTAAAGACAAATATACAGTCATTTTGGCTAAAAAAGGTTTTCAGACCTTTGGTGACCAAATACAGTTATTTTGACTAAAAAAAGGCTTTTTAGACACTTGGGAGACCAAAATAGAGTCATTTTTGACCAAAAACATTTCTTCAGGCCATTGGTTACCAAATGCAGTTATCTTGTCTAAAAGCGGCGTTTTAAGACTCTTAAGACTCTTAAAGACAAAAATACAGTAATTTTGTGTGTGTGTGTATATATATATATATATATATATATATATATATAACGCATGAATTATAATCGAATCAATAATATAATTTTATATATATATATATATGTGTGTGTGTGTATATAGGTATATATATATATATGTACATATATACATATATATATATACATATATACATATATATATATATATGTATATATATATATATATATATTTGCATATATATAGATATATAGATATATATATGCATATATATATATATATATATATATATATATATATATATATATATATATATATGCATATATATATATATATATATATGCATATATATATATATATATGCATATATATAAATATGCATATATATATGCATATATATATATATATATGCATATATATAATATAAAATGTGTTATGTGTTTTGTGCAACGTTATTTTTTTTTTTTTTTTTTTAATTTCCCTCCCTAGTTTCGCTCCCATGCAGCATTGCTGCTGCAGGGAACGGAACTAAGAAGTCATCATACCGACAGACGAGCGGCGGAGATCTCGGCTGGCGGTCACAGCAATGAGAGCTCATCGCTGGATCACCAGGATAAGGTAAGAGAAGCTCCGCTGCGCTGTCTGCACGCTCTGCCCATTGACCCCGAGTGTGACTCGGGGATACCGCTAATAGCAGAAAATTCCTACCCCGAGTCACGCTCGGGGATACCGCTAAGGCGGTTAAGACACTAAAAGACAAAAATACATTAATTTTGACTAGTTTTTTTCAGATCTTTGGTGACCAAATGCATTTATTGTGACTAAAAAAGGCTTTTTAGACACTTGGAGACCAAAACAGAGTCATTTTGACCGAATTTTTTTTCAGGCAATTGGAGCCCAAATGGCCAGTTATAGACAAATCTTGTCTAAAACCGGCTTTTTAAGGCTCTAAAAGACAAAAATGCAGTCATTTTGACTAATTTTTTTATCAGACCTTTGGTGACCAAATGCAGATATTTTGACTAAAAAAGGCTTTTTAGACACTTGGAGACCAAAATAGAGTCATTTTGACCAAAAAAATCTTTCAGGCCATTTGAGCCCAAATGTCTAAAATCGTGCCTAAAACCCACGTTTTAAGGCTCTAAAAGACAAAAATACAGTCAATTTGACTAAATTTGTTTTTCATACCTTTGGTGACCAAATGCAGTTATTTTGACTAAAAAAGGAAGGCTTTTTTGACACTTGGAGACCAAAATCGAGTCATTTTAACTAAAAAATAATTTTCAGGCCATTGGAGCCCAAATGGCCGGTTTTAGACAAATCTTGTCTTAAACCGGCTTTTTAAGGCTCTAAAAGACAAAAATACAGTCAATTTGACTAAATTTTTTTCAGATCTTTGGTGACCAAATGCATTTATTGCGACTAAAAAGGCTTTTTAGACACTTGGAGACTAAAATAGAGTCATTTTGACCAAAACATTTTTTTCAGGCCATTGGAGCCAAATGTCTAAAATCTTGTCTAAAACCGGCATTTTAAGGCTCTAACAGACAAAAATATAGTCATTTTGACTAAATTTTTTTTCAGACCTTTGATTACCAAATGCAGTTATTTTGATTAAGGCCTCTTGCACACGATACTCCTGTTTGAGCATCTCCTTTTGGCCTCTTGCACACAATACTCCTGTTTGAGCATCTACTTTTTTCCAGACCTTTTTTCTTGTATGTATTTGCGAGTATTTGAGAGTATTTGCGTGTATTCGAGTGTATTTGCGAGTATTGAGGCTTAAATTACTGACCAAAAATGCAGATTTTTCTATTTTGTTCTTACTGAAGAATACACAGCGCTTGTTTACGCGCCTGTGTGCATAGGCACATTACAACTAATGGGCTATATTTTAGCTCAAAAAGCTGTACTGAGCATTTTTAAGCCGCAAGATGCCCAAACAGGAGTATCGTGTGCAAGAGGCCTAAAAAGGCTTTTTAGACACTTGGAGACCAAAATAGAGTCATTTTGACCCAAACAAATGTTTCAGGCGATTGGTTACCAAATGCAATTATCATGTCCAAAACCGGCTTTTTAAGACTCTAATAGACAAAAATACAATCATTTTGACTAAATTTTTTTTCAGACCTTTGGTGACCAAACGTAGTTATTTTGACTAAAAAGGGCTTTTTAGACACTTGGAGACCAAAATAGAGTCATTTTGACCAAAAACATTTTTTCAGGCAATCGGTTACCAAATGTAGTTTATCTTGTCTAAAAGCGGTGTTTTAAGACTCTAAAAGAGAAAAATACAGGCATCTTGGCTTAAAAAAGTGTTTCAGACCTTTGGTGACCAAATGAAGTTATTTTGACAAAAAAATGCTTTTTAGAGACTTGGAGACCAAAATATAGTCATTTTGACCAAAAACATTTTTTCAGGCCTTTTGTTACGAAATGCAATTATCTTGTCTAAAACCGGCGTTTTAAGACTATAAAAGACAAAAATACAGTAATTTTAGCTAAAAAAGTATTTCAGACCTTTGGTGACCAAATGCAGTTATTTTGACTAAAACAGGCTTTGGAGACCTAAATAGAGTCATTTTGACCAAAAACATTTTTTCAGGCCATTGGTTACCAAATGTAGTTTATCTTGTCTAAAAAGCGGTGTTTTCAGACTCTAAAAGTAAAAAATACAGTCATTTTGGCTAAAATAGTTTTTCAGACCTTTGGTGACCAAACGTAGTTATTTTGACTAAAAGGGCTTTTTAGACACTTGGAGACCAAAAATAGAGTAATTTTGACCAAAAACATGTTTTCAGGCCATTGGTTACCAAATGCAGTTATCTTGTCTAAAAGCGGCGTTTTGAGACTCTAAAAGACAAAAATACAGTCATTTTGGCTAAAAAAGTTTTTCAGACCTTCGGTGACCAAAATGCAGTTATTTTGACTAAAAAGGGCTTTTTAGACTCTAAATGCGGCGTTTTGAGACTCTAAAAGACAAAAATACAGGCATCTTGGCTAAAAAAAGGTTTTTCAGACCTTTGGTTACCAAATGCAGTTATTTTGACTAAAAAGGCTTTTTAGACACTTGGAGACCAAAATATAGTCATTTTGACCAAAAACATTTTTCAGGCCTTTTGTTACGAAATGCAATTATCTTGTCTAAAACCGGCTTTTTAAGACTCTAAAAGACAAAAATACAGTCATTTTGGCTAAAAAAGCTTTTCAGACCTTTGGTGACCAAACGTAGTTATTTTGACTAAAAAGGGCTTTTTAGAGACTTGGAGACCAAAATAGAGTCATTTTGACCAAAAACATTTTTTCAGGCCATTGGTTACATAATGTAGTTTATCTTGTCTAAAACCAGCGTTCTAAGACTCTAAAAGACAAAAATAGAGTAATTTTAGCTAAAAAAGTATTTTAGACCTTTTGTGACCAAATGCATTTATTTTCACTAAAATAGGCTTTTTAGACACTTGGAGACCAAAAATAGTCATTTTGACCAAAAACATGTTTTCAGGCCATTGGTTACCAAATGCAATTATCTTGTCTAAATGCTGAGTTTTGAGACTCTAAAAGACAAAAATACAGTCATTTTGGCTAAAATAGTTTTTCAGACCTTTGGTGACCAAACCTAGTTATTTTGACTAAAAGGGCTTTTTAGACACTTGGAGACCTAAATAGAGTCATTTTGACCAAAAACATTTTTCAGGCCATTGGTTACCAAATGTAGTTTATCTTGTCTAAAAGCGGTGTTTTAAGACTCTTAAAGACAAATATACAGTCATTTTGGCTAAAAAAGGTTTTCAGACCTTTGGTGACCAAATACAGTTATTTTGACTAAAAAAAGGCTTTTTAGACACTTGGGAGACCAAAATAGAGTCATTTTTGACCAAAAACATTTCTTCAGGCCATTGGTTACCAAATGCAGTTATCTTGTCTAAAAGCGGCGTTTTAAGACTCTTAAAGACAAAAATACAGTAATTTTGGCTAAAAAGGGTTTTCTTTTATAGTCTTAAAAAGCCGCTTTCGGACAAGATAATTGCATTTGGTAACCAATGGCCTGAAACATTTTTTTGGGTCAGAATGACTCGATTCTGGTCTTCAAGTGTCTAAAAAGCCTTTTTTAGTCAAAATAACTGCATTTGGTCACCAAAGGTCTGAAAAACTTTTTTTGCCAAAATGACTGTACTTTTGTCTTTTAGAGTCTTAAAAATCCGGTTTTAGACAAGATAACTGCGCATTTCGTAACCAGTGGCCTGAAAACATTTTTTTGGTCAAAATGACTCTATTTTGCTCTCCAAGTGCCTTAAAAGCCTATTTTAGTCAAAATAACTGCATTTGATCACCAAAGGTCTGACATTCTTTTTTTACCCAAAATGACTGTATTTTTGTCTTTTAGAGTCTCAAAACGCCGCTTTTAGACAAGATAAATTACATTTGGTAACCAATGGCCTAAAAAAATGTCTTTGGTCAAAATGACTCTATTTAGGTCTTCAAAGCCTGTTTTAGTCAAAATAACTGCATTTGGTCACCAAAGGTCTGAAATACTTTTTTAGCTAAAATTACTGTATTTTTGTCTTTTAGAGTCTTAAAACGCCGGTTTTAGACAAGATAATTGCATTTCGTAACAAAAGGCCAGAAAAATGTTTTTGGTTAAAATGACTATATTTTGGTCTCCAAGTGTCTAAAAAGCCTTTTTTAGTCAAAATAACTGCATTTGGTCACCAAAGGTCTGAAAAACTTTTTTAGCAAAAATGACTGTATTTTTGTCTTTTAGAGTCTCAAAACTCCGCATTTAGACAAGATAACTGCAATTGGTAACCAATGGCCTGAAAAAATGTTTTTGGTCAAAATGACTCTATTTTGGTCTCCAAGTGTCTTAAAAGCAATTTTTTAGTCAATATAACTGCATTTGGTCACCAATGGTCTGTAAAAAACAATTTAGTCAAAATGACTGCATTTTCGTCTTTTAGAGTTTTAAAAAGCAAGTTTTGGACAAGATAATTGCATTTGGTAACCAATCGCCTGAAACATTTGTTTGGGTCAAAATGACTATTTTGGTCTCAAAGTGTCTAAAAAGCCTTTTTTAGTCAAAATAACTGCATTTGGTCACCAAAGGTCTGAAAAACTTTTTATTAGCCAAAATGACTGTATTTTTGTCTTTTAGAGTCTCAAAACGCCGCTTTTAGACACGATAACTGCATTAGGTAACCAATGGCCTGAAAACATGTTTTTGGTCAAAATGACTCTATTTTTGGTCTCCAAGTGTCTAAAAAGCCTATTTTAGATTAATATCAGTGTAAGATCTGGTACGTTGCTTCAATAAATTATCTTTTTCATATATATGATTTTTTATATAGCCACTGACTACATCTGAGAGATCCTTTCCATACATTGGACAACCACTTTTTACATATATTTGTTTCTTATTATAATAAGTCCTTGCCACCAGAGTTTAAAGCATTCAACGATGGGGTTTTTTATTCACTCATGTATGACTCATTTATTTATTGGTTCCTATTTTTTCAGCTATTGCATTATATCTTTGTATTAGTCACACATATGGTTTTATATTGTTTGTATGTATATCTCCATTCCCCTATGTGGTGAAGGAGTTTTGTATCTAATTGTCTTTCACTGTGGAACTGTGGACTTGCTGAACCTACACCTGTTTCTTATCAATCAATTCAAGGTGCATGCAATTACATTCTTCGGTCACCTCCCTTTTTTGGTTTACCTACAAATGTATGTCGGCTTCCACGGTTCCATAGTGTGTGGTTATGAGTAAGCGATCTACATCGTGAAACGCGTCAACCCGACATGTCTGTTATGTGCATTGTATTGTCTGTCTGCTGTACTGAAGAAGAATAAAGGAGTTTTGATTGTTTTCATCTTACATTTCCTGAGTGCGGTCTACTTTCTTGAATTTTCTATTGCTTGGACGGCGGATCTGACCAGCACCAGCCATTGAACTGACACCTGAGCGGCTCTGCTCTTTGTTGTTATTGGCAGGGGTGATTGCCTACGGCCACATCCCCTGAAAATGGCCGATCTCGTCTGATCTCAGAAGCTAAGCAGGGTCGGGCCTGGTTAGTACCTGGATGGGAGACCGCCTGGGAATACCAGGTGCTGTAGGCTTTTGGCTTTTCCTTTATTTGTTGGCTTTCTTTTTTTTCTCCTGAGGTGCCATCTTGCCATGGCCAAGTTCAAAGAGGTCAAAGAGGTCAAGGGTGGCAATGGTGATCGCCTACGGCCACATGATTCTGTACGTGCCTGATGTCGGAAGCTAAGCAGGGTCGGGCCTGGTTAGTACCTGGATGGGAGTCCGCCTGGGAATACAAGGTACTGTAGGCTTTTGGCTTTTCATTTATTCGTTGGCTTTCTTTTTTGAGAAGTTTGTGTCGGCCTGTATAGGCCCCAGAAAATAGCTCACATGGGTTTACCTGACAGCAAAGAACGTAGTATTTGATGGCTAGAGGTACATTAGGCATTCACACCAGGGCCGGACTGACCATAGGGCACAGCGGGCATATGCCCGGTGGGCCGCCGAGGCCTCCGCTCCGAATCCGGGCGCATTATAATGGAAGACAGTGTCCGGCCATTGCTTGCCCCTCCGCGGCCGATTCCGCGGAGTCTGAGGGCCACGGCCGCCGCATTACCGCAACCTGGCCTCCCGCCCCGCCACTGTCCCCGACTGCCCGGACCCCGCATTATGGCAATCTGGCCGCCCACCGGCCGCTATCCCCGACTCCCCACTCCTTGCTAACTTTGCTCAGCTTGCAGCCGGCTCCGCAGCGGCATCCAGGCTCCAGCGTAGCTCAGGAGGGGGTGGAGTCGGTGGGTGGACCGTGTGACTGTGAAGTGAACCGTCATGTGACTAAGGCCGGGAGTGGAGCTAGAGGCCGGCAGGGACCCCATGCTGCCTTGTCACAGGAAGAAGCGGGAAGTGAGAAGTCGCCGGCGCCGCACACCGCGGACAGACACTTACAGTGTGTCTGAGTCTGAGACAGTGAGTCAGAGTGTGGAGGAGTCGTCAGAGATCAGAGTGTCAAGTCAAGTTAGTGCCTGCCCTGGAGCTGCATTAACACCACCACCCACGACCAGGACAGGAGCCAAGGCCTCAACAACAGGTAAGGAAAGAATGGCAGCAGGCCAGCAGCACAATTTACAAACACAGTGACAACACCACAGACCACACACCACTGTCACCGCTGGGATTTGTGGTTCTGGGTGGCCTCCGGCAGAGCAGTGTTCTGGTCTGGAACTTCTGGCTTAGCAGCAGGCAGGCCACAGGTGTAAAAAACAGATAAAAGCTACATACTGTCACAGCACTGCTAGAAAACATGTGCCATGCCAGTTTGCTTGTTACATGTGATGTGACAGCCAGGTGCACATTTTCAAGTTGAAAATGTGCACCTGGCTGTCACATCACATGTAACAAGCAAACTGGCATGGCACAGGTTTTCTAGCAGTGACAGTGTTGTAGCTGACTGTTATCTGTTTTTTACACTTGCGGCCTGCCTGCCTGCTGCTAAGCCAGAAGTGAACCATGCTCTGCCGGATGCCAGAACCACAAATCCCAGCGGTGTTGTCGTGTTTGTTTTTGTGCCCTTTCCTTACATGGCACATGTTCTAGCAGTGACCGTGTAGCGGTTTTCAAAACCGCTACACACACACTGTCACTGGCTGCTGCTAGAAAACATGTGCCATGCGGCATGCCAGTTTGCTTGTTACATGTGATGTGACAGCCAGGTGCACATTTTCAACTTGAAAATGTGCACCTGGCTGTCACATCACATGTAACAAGCAAACTGGCATGCCGCATGGCACATGTTTTCTAGCAGCAGCTAGTGACAGTGTGTGTTTAGCTGTTTTCAAAACAGCTACACACTGTCACTGCTAGAACATGTGCCATGTAAGTAGAGATGCACCGAAATTTTGGCAACCGATATTTTCGGCCGAAAATGAGCCTATCCCATTTCGGCCGATAAGAAGTTAAAGATGCCGAAAATGTATGGCCGCTACTATGTGTAAAAACTGAGCCCTTCACTTCCCTGTCATCTCTGGGTATCTTTGCTGACCGATCTGATCTGATCCTCTGCCGGCGCTGGGCGCTTCATTGTGAGCTACACTGGTTGCTAGGATTGCCGGCCGAATGGCATCTAGCAACCAGTGACATCCCGGAGAGAAGACCCAGCATGCACAGCAGAGCAGGATCTCGTCCTCTGCGCCTTTTACTCAATCCCTCCACCCACCTCCTTCCTTCATGTGCTGTACGCTGCGGAGGAAAATAATGTGGCATGTGGCTGTCTGCTGTGTTGTTTTTCTTCTCTCTCTCTCTCTCTCTCTGCCATACATGTAGCATAAACAACATATGTAGCATAAAACAAATTGGCCAAAAATGTTAAAAAATTTTGATTTTCACATTTTTTGGGGGAATTTCATATAAAAAATGTGAAAAATATTGCTATTTTTGCAAAATTGACGCTCTTTTTTTGTTTATAGCGCATGATCAAAAAATCGCACAGGTGATCAAATACCACCAAAAGAAAGCTCTGTTTGTGGGAAAAAAAGGAAGTCAAATTTGTTTAGGTACAGCGTCGCACGACTGCGCAATTGTCCGTTAAAGTCAACGCAGTGCCGAATCGCAAAATAGGCCCTGGTCAGGAAGGGGGTCAAATCTTCCGGGGGTTAAGTGGTTAAATAGCCGGTTTTAGACACGATTTGTCTAAAACCGGCCATTTGAGTTTCAATGGCCTGAAAAAAATGTTTGGTCAAAATGACTCTATTTTGGTCTCCAAGTGTCTAAAAAGCCTTTTTTAGTCAAAATAACTGCATTTGGTCACCAAAGGTCTGAAAAAAATGTAGTCAAAATTACTATATTTTTGTCTTTTAGAGCCTTAAAAAGCCGGTTTTAGACAAGATTTTAGACATTTGGCTCCAATGGCCTGAAAAAATGTTTTGGTCAAAATGAATCTATTTTGGTCTCCAAGTGTCTAAAAAGCCTTTTTAGTCAAAATAACTGCATTTGGTCACCAAAGATCTGAAAAAAAATGTAGTCAAATTGACTGTATTTTTGTCTTTTAGTGCCTTGAAAAGCCGGTTTTAGACAAGATTTTAGATTTTTGGGCTCCAATGGCCTGAAAATTTTTTTGTTAAAATGACTCTATTTTGGTCTCCAAGTGTCTAAAAAAGTCTTTTTTAGTATAAATAAATGCATTTGGTCAGCAAAGGTCTGAAAAAATTAGTCAAAATTAATGTTTTTTTGTCTTTTAGTGTCTTAAAAAGCCGGTTTTAGACCAGATTTGTCTAAAACCGGCCATTTGGGCTCCAATGGCCTGAAAAAAACTTTTTGGTCAAAATGACTCTATTTTGGTCTCCAAGTGTCTAAAAAGCCTTTTTTAGTCAAAATAACTGCATTTGGTCACCAAAGGTCTGAAAAATACTATAGTCAAAATTACTATATTTTTGTCTTTTAAAGCCTTAAAAAGCCGGTTTAAAAATTACATTATTTTGGTCTCCAAGTTTGTTTTTCAGACCTTTGGTGACCAAATGCCGTTATTTTGACTAACAAAAGTTTTTAGACACTTGGAGACCAAAATAGAGTCATTTTGACCAAAACATTTTTTTCAGGCCATTGGAGTCCAAATTGCCGGTTTTAAACAAATCTTGTCTAAAACCGGCTTTTTAAGGCTGTAAAAGACAAAAAATACAGTAATTTTGACTAATTTTTTTTCAGACCTTTGGTGACCAAATGCCGTTTTTAGACACTTGGAGACCAAACTAGAGTATTTTTGACCAAAACATTTTTTTCAGGCCATTGGAGCCAAATGTCTAAAATGTTGTCTAAAACCGGCTTTTTAAGGCTCTAAAAGACGAAAATGCAGTCATTTTGACTAATTTTTTTTATCAGACCTTTGGTGACCAAATGCAGATATTTTGACTAAAAAAGGCTTTTTAGACACTTGGAGACCAAAATAGAGTCATTTTGACCAAAAAAATCTTTCAGGCCATTTAAGCCCAAATGTCTAAAATCGTGCCTAAAACCGGCTTTTTAAGGCTCTCAAAGAAAAAAATATAGACATTTGGACTTAATTTTTTTTCAGACCTTTGGTGACCAAATGCAGTTATTTTGACTAACAAAAGGTTTTTAGACACTTGGAGACCAAAATAGAGTCATTTTGACCAAAACATTTTTTTCAGGCCATTGGAGCCCAAACGGCCGGTTTTAAACAAATCTTGTCTAAAACCGGCTTTTTAAGGCTGTAAAAGACAAAACATACAGTAATTTTGACTAATTATTTTTTTCAGACCTTTGGTGACCAAATGCCGTTATTTTGACTAACAAAAGGTTTTTAGACACTTGGAGACCAAAATAGAGTATTTCTGACCAAAACATTTTTTTCAGGCCATTGGAGCCAAATGTCTAAAATCTTGTCTAAAACCGGCTTTTTAAGGCTTTAAAAGACAAAAATATAGTAATTTTGACTATAGTATTTTTCAGACCTTTGGTGACCAAATGCAGTTATTTTGACTAAAAAAGGCTTTTTAGACACTTGGAGACCAAAATAGAGTCATTTTGACCAAAAAGTTTTTTTCAGGCCATTGGAGCCCAAATGGCCGGTTTTAGACAAATCTGGTCTAAAACCAGCTTTTTAAGACACTAAAAGACAAAAATACATTAATTTTGACTAATTTTTTCAGACCTTTGCTGACCAAATGCATTTATTTATACTAAAAAAGACTTTTTTAGACACTTGGAGACCAAAATAGAGTCATTTTAACAAAAAAAATTTTCAGGCCATTGGAGCCCAAAAATCTAAAATCTTGTGTAAAACCAGATTTTCAAGGCACTAAAAGACAAAAATACAGTCAATTTGACTAAATTTTTTTCAGATCTTTGGTGACCAAATGCAGTTATTTTGACTAAAAAGGCTTTTTAGACACTTGGAGACCAAAATAGATTCATTTTGACCAAAACATTTTTTTCAGGCCATTGGAGCCAAATGTCTAAAATCTTGTCTAAAACCGGCTTTTTAAGGCTCTAAAAGACAAAAATATAGTAATTTTGACTACATTTTTTTTCAGAACTTTGGTTACCAAATGCAGTTATTTTGACTAAAAAAGGCTTTTTAGACACTTGGAGACCAAAATAGAGTCATTTTGACCAAAAAAATCTTTCAGGCCATTTAAGCCCAAATGTCTAAAATCGTGCCTAAAACCGGCTTTTTAAGGCTCTCAAAGAAAAAAATATAGACATTTGGACTTCATTTTTTTTCAGACCTTTGGTGACCAAATGCAGTTATTTTGACTTAAAAAGGCTTTTTAGACACTTGGAGACCAAAATAGAGTCATTTTAACTAAAAAAATAATTTTCAAGTCATTGGAGCCCAAATGGCCGGTTTTAGACAAATCTTGTCTTAAACCGGCTTTTTAAGGCTCTAAAAGACAAAAATATAGTCATTTTGACTAAATTTTTTTTCAGACCTTTGGTGACCAAATGCCGTTATTTTGACTAACAAAAGGTTTTTAGACACTTGGAGACCAAAATAGAGTCATTTTGACCAAAACATTTTTTTCAGGCCATTGGAGCCCAAACGGCCGGTTTTAAACAAATCTTGTCTAAAACCGGCTTTTTAAGGCTCTAAAAGACAAAAAATACAGTAATTTTGACTAATTATTTTTTTTCAGACCTTTGGTGACCAAATGCCGTTATTTTGACTAACAAAAGGTTTTTAGACACTTGGAGACCAAAATAGAGTATTTCTGACCAAAACATTTTTTTCAGGCCATTGGAGCCAAATGTCTAAAATCTTGTCTAAAACCAGCTTTTTAAGGCTTTAAAAGACAAAAATATAGTAATTTTGACTATAGTATTTTTCAGACCTTTGGTGACCAAATGCAGTTATTTTGACTAAAAAGGCTTTTTAGACACTTGGAGACCAAAATAGATTCATTTTGACCAAAACATTTTTTTCAGGCCATTGGAGCCAAATGTCTAAAATCTTGTCTAAAACCGGCTTTTTAAGGCTCTAAAAGACAAAAATATAGTAATTTTGACTACATTTTTTTCAGACCTTTGGTTACCAAATGCAGTTATTTTGACTAAAAAAGGCTTTTTAGACACTTGGAGACCAAAATAGAGTCATTTTGACCAAAAAAATCTTTCAGGCCATTTAAGCCCAAATGTCTAAAATCGTGCCTAAAACCGGCTTTTTAAGGCTCTCAAAGAAAAAAATATAGACATTTGGACTTAATTTTTTTTCAGACCTTTGGTGACCAAATGCAGTTATTTTGACTTAAAAAGGCTTTTTAGACACTTGGAGACCAAAATAGAGTCATTTTAACTAAAAAAATAATTTTCAAGTCATTGGAGCCCAAATGGCCGGTTTTAGACAAATCTTGTCTTAAACCGGCTTTTTAAGGCTCTAAAAGACAAAAATATAGTCATTTTGACTAAATTTTTTTTCAGACCTTTGGTGACCAAATGCCGTTATTTTGACTAACAAAAGGTTTTTAGACACTTGGAGACCAAAATAGAGT
This sequence comes from Pelophylax lessonae, assembly GCF_965119305.1. Taxonomy (NCBI): domain Eukaryota; kingdom Metazoa; phylum Chordata; class Amphibia; order Anura; family Ranidae; genus Pelophylax; species Pelophylax lessonae. Next base: position 292,988 of record NW_028120104.1, read on the forward strand.
ATTTCTGACCAAAATGTAATTTTGACCAAAAATTTTTTTCAGGCCATTGGTTTACCAAATGCAGTTATCTGGTCTAAAACCGGCGTTTTAAGACTCTAAAAGCCGAAAATACAGTCATTTTGACTAAAACATTTTTTCCAGATCTTTGGTGATCAAATGCAGTTATTCTGACTAAAAAAGGCTTTTTTGACATTTGGAGACCAAAACAGAGTCATTTTGATCAAAAAAATATTTTTCAGGCCATTGGAGACCAAATGCAATTATCTTGTCTAAAACAAGCGTTTTAAGACTATAAAGACAAAAATAGTCATTTTGACTAAATTTTTTTCATACCTTTGGTGATCAAATGCAGTTATATTGACTAAAAAAGGCTTTTTAGACACTTGGAAACCAAAATAGAGTCATTTTGACCAAAAAGATTTTTCAGGCCATTGGTTACGAAATGCAATTATCTTGTCTAAAATCGACTTTTTAAGACTCTAAAAGGCGAAAATACAGTCATTTTGACTAAAAACAATTTTCAGACCTTTGGTGACCAAATGCAGTTATTTTGACGAATAAAGGCTTTTTAGACACTTGGAGACCAAATTAGAGTCATTTTGACCAAAATTTTTTTTCAGGCCATTGGAGACCAAATGCAGTAATCTTGTCTAAAACAAGCGTTTTAAGACTCTAAAAGACGAAAATAGTCATTTTGACCAAAAACATTTTTTTAGGCTATTGGTTACCACATGCAGTTATCTTGAAAGCCAACAAATAAAGGAAAAGCCAAAAGCCTACAGCACCTGGTATTCCCAGCTGGTCTCCCATCCAGGTACTAACCATGCCCGACCCTGCTTAGCTTCCGAGATTAGACAGGATCGGGCGTGTTCAGGGTGATGTGGCCGTAGGCGATCACCACTGCCACCCTCGACCCCTTTGAACTTGGCCATGGCAAGATGGCACCTCAGGAGAAACAAAAAAAAAGCCAACGAATAAAGGAAAAGCCAAAAGCCTACAGCACCTGGTATTCCCAGGTGGTCTCCCATCCGAGTACTAACCCGTAGAGATGATCGAACGGTTCGGGTCGACCATCGGTTGGACCCGAACATTGGGTGTTCGAAATTCGGCCGAATTCTGAACTTTTTGCGGTAAAAGTTCGGAATTCAGCCACCAGAACCGCCCAAAATGCACTGGTACAGGAACTGGGCTTTAAAAGCCTGTGATTGGCCCAGAAACATCAGCAAAAGCCAATGAGGGGGCAGGAGTCTTCTGGGAACGTGATTGGAGTGACTACGGAGACCAGGTTCCAATCAGAAGTGAATACGCCCCACAGTATATAAGATAGCCCCGCCTAACCCCTAGCACAGTGATACAGAGTCTGTTGAAGAGAGTGGAAGCATTTCTCTTACTCCTGCTTTGCTACACTATGTTTTCTGCATAGGCGAGTGCTTCTAAAGCTCCATATAGCAGAATTGCATTCAGCTTACAGCCAGTCAGTGTAGTTAGAAATACAGCGATTGTGCTGGTTTTTTGAGTTAGAAAAAAAAAAATTAAAGGGACAGTGTCAGTCTTCTGCTGTATGGAGCTGTTCTTTTAGTGTGAGGAAAGGGATATCTAGTGTAGTTAGGGAACTTTGTACCACAGTAGTTAGATGTAATAATCTAGTTTCTGTAGGGAAAGTGAAAGTGTGAGGGTTCTGTGTAGTGAGCACGTTCCACAGTGCTGATATATCTACAGCAGGTATACGTGCTTGCTAGTCAGCAAAATACATTGCCTCAGTGACAACTTAACGCCTGTTCTTGAAAGCGTTAGGTCCACTGTGCAAAAGGCTTTGCAACTGTGCGTGACACGCATCTGCTGTGCTGTATTCAGCGACAACTGTGGGTCGCATAGCAGTGTGCGTTTTTCACTGCACAGAGTTGCCAACGCCTCAGTGACAAATATGCCAGGTAGACCAAGAAAAGGCATACGTGGCCCTGCTGCGGAAAGGGGCACAGCTTCTAGGGTGTCTAGAGGCAGGGGTGGACGTGGTGGTCAGTCCTCAGCCAGGCCACCATTTGCATTGTTCTCTGGCAGTGGCCAAGCTATACGTCCACAGTACGTACAGGAGGTGGTGGACTATATTACCAAACCCTCATCATCGGCATCATCTGCAACTACAGTGACCCAGGCAGAGAAAAGTGGTCAGTCTTCTGCAGTTGGCAGAACAAATAGAGATGAGTCCATGTCCACCTCACGTCCTCCCTTAGACCCAACTTCAGACATGGCAGAGGAGTCAGCTGAGCTGTTTGACCACAGTGTCGGCCATCTACTCCAGCCTGATGCTCAGTCCTTTATGGAGTCTGATGTTGGGTCTGAGGTTGAGGAGGAGGCAGAACAAGCAAGAGGGGAGAGCAGACAGCCAGCTCCATCTAAGGCCGCACCTGTTGTCTCCCGGGCCACGCCTGATGCTCAGTCCTTTATAGAGTCTGATGTTGGGTCTGAGGTTGAGGAGGAGGCAGAGCAAGCAAGAGGGGAGAGCAGACGGCCCGCTCCATCTAAGGCCGCACCTGTTGTCTCCCGGGCCACTATACACACCTCTTCTTGATGGGCCTTTTTTGAGACATCCCATGCAGACCGAACAGTTGCGATCTGCAAGATTTGTCAGAAGGGTATAAAACGTGGCAAAAATGTCAACCACCTGGGTACAAGCTGCCTAAACAGGCATTTGACAACCCACCACTTGGCCTGTTGGCAGGAGCATTTGAAGAACCCACAAAAGGGCCAAAGATCGGTCAGTCGGCCTCCTAGTCCTCCTCGCACTGCTCCTCGTGCTCCACCTGCACATCAGTCTATTCCTGGCCCTGCTATAGTCACTCGTCACCTGTTGGCAGCCTCCATTGACAGGGATGATGATATAGCAGGCAGTGTCGCATCTACCTCCAGCACACCACCAGCTGTAACATCTAGACGCCAAATTTCGATTCCACACATGCTGGAACGAAAAAAAAATGTATACTCCCCGCCACCCACATACCCAGCATCTAAACAGTAGTTTGGCAAAACTACTGGCTCTGCAACTGTTACCATTTAACCTGGTAGAGTCTGCTCCCTTCCGTGACTTTGCAAAATGTGCAGTTCCACAGTGGCAGGTGCCAAGTCGGCATTACTTTGCCCGTAAGGCCCTGCCATGCCACATCAGTCAGCCGTAAGATACACCTGACGGCTGACACTTGGTCAAGCAAACATGGGCAGGGACGGTACATTTCTGTCACTGCTCATTGGGTGACACTGCTTGCCAGCGGAAGGGATTGTAGCCAGAGCTCGGTGCTGCAGCCAGGTTGCCCCCACGTCTGCAAACAGCTGGTGGTGTCGCTGATCCGGGTAGATCGATCACTTCTACCCCCTTCTGCTCCTCCTCCTACTCATCCTCCTCCATGCCCTCCTCTGCAGAATGGTCCTTTGAATATGATGAGGTACTACGTAAGCGTTCAAAGGGCTATTCTATGTCTCAGGCCAAAAGGTGTCACGCAGTGCTGCAGCTTGTGTGTCTAGGGGACAGGCAGCATACTGCCCCTGAGATTCTTGGGGCTCTGCAGGCACAGGCCCAGAGGTGGTTGACACCACGCCAGCTGCAGCCAGGGATTGTGGTTACTGATAATGGGTCAAACCTCCTGGCCGCCCTTCGTCAGGGAAAGTTGACCCATGTGCTATGCCTGGCGCATGTCCTAAATCTCGTGGTACAGCGGTTTTTGAACTCATACCCGGGAATGCAGGATGTGCTAAGGATGGCAAGAAGGGTGTGCAATCACTTCAGGCGGTCGTACAGTGCCACTGCACGTTTGGCTGAAGTGCAGCACGAGTTTCACCTGCCGGTACACCGCCTTGTCTGTGACATGCCCACCCGCTGGAACTCCACCTTGGCTATGCTGCAGCGCCTGTACATGCAGCAGAGGGCCCTCAATGAATATCTCTGCGAGTACAGCACCAGCACTGGCTCAGCGCGCCTGGGCTTCTTTTCACCACGGCAGTGGCTTTTAAATAAGGATGCATGTGCTGTCCTCTCGGCATTTGAGGAGTCCACAAGGATGGTCAGCCGGGACAGCGCATGCATCAGTGACACCCTACCGGTACTGTTTTTGTTGGAGCACACTCTGCGTGGCATTATGGACAGGGCACTGGAGGCAGAGCAGCAGGAGGAAGAGGAGGACTTCCTTGCCTCTCAAGGCCCCCTTTATCCTGAGAATCCTGACCCCATTATGCCTAGCTCCCAGAGGCCCGAGCAGGATCCAGGGGTGGAAGAGGAGGAGGACGATTCTTCGGGAACTTTTGCAGGCTTTGAGGAGGAGGAGGAGGAAGACATGCGGCAATCTGCAAGGCCTAGTTTGACTCCCTCGATGGTGGAGATGGATTTTGCTGCGTGTTAGTACCAGGTCGCGGTCCTCAGGATCGCCCCACCAGGAGGTGAGCAAGCCAGGGTCCAGTAGCAGATACAGCAGGTCAGGATCAAGCAGAAGCGTAGTCTAGGAATAGCCAAAGGTCGGTAACAAGAAGTTGCAAGTCGGGATTAGGCAAAAGCATAGTCGAGGAACAAGCCAAGTGTCGATAATGGATGGTAGCAAAGATACGGATGGCAGCAGGAGAGACAAGCGAGATATCGGCTCTTGAAGGCACAATATTCTGCAAACCAGGAAGTGCAAAGACATGGCTTAAAACAGGAAGTTCATGGGAGGAGCAAAGGGTTCAAAGTTCAAGGCAATAAAGATTCACAGCAGGGTCATTCAAGGATTTGTCCAAGGAGCTGTCCAGCATTCCAGGTGGCTCAGCAAGTAGAGTCATTGGCAGACACACTGGAGGTCCCAGGTTCAAGTCTGGTCCCTGACATTGTGAAAATACACCTGTTAATTATATGCACATTTTAAGAGACAGCACCTTTTAAAAAAAAATCTCTAATCTTGTTCCCAGTGCACTGCATTATGTCCCCATCATACACATTGGCTGTACAGTTGATTAGGAGCAAAAGAAAGGCATGGTGTAGGGGGAGGAGCAGAAGGGGGTAGAAGTGATCGATCTACCCGGATCAGCGACACCACCAGCTGTTTGCAGACGTGGGGGCAACCTGGCTGCAGCACCGAGCTCTGGCTACAATCCCTTCCGCTGGCAAGCAGTGTCACCCAATGAGCAGTGACAGAAATGTACCGTCCCTGCCCATGTTTGCTTGACCAAGTGTCAGCCGTCAGGTGTATCTTACGGCTGACTGACATGGCCAGGGACGACACTACATTGCCTTCCACATGTTGGTATAGGGATGGCAGGGCCTTACGGGCAAAGTAATGCCGACTTGGCACCTGCCACTGTGGAACTGCACATTTTGCAAAGTCACGGAAGGGAGCAGACTCTACCCAGGTTAAATGGTAACAGTTGCAGAGCCAGTAGTTTTGCCAAACTACTGTTTAGATGCTGGGTATGTGGGTCGCGGGGAGTATACATTTTTTTTTCGTTCCAGCATGTGTGGAATCGAAATTTGGCGTCTAGATGTTACAGCTGGTGGTGTGCTGGAGGTAGATGCGACACTGCCTGCTATATCATCATCCCTGTCAATGGAGGCTGCCAACAGGTGACGAGTGACTATAGCAGGGCCAGGAATAGACTGATGTGCAGGTGGAGCACGAGGAGCAGCGCGAGGAGGACTAGGAGGCCGACTGACCGATCTTTGGCCCTTTTGTGGGTTCTTCAAATGCTCCTGCCAACAGGCCAAGTGGTGGGTTGTCAAATGCCTGTTTAGGCAGCTTGTACCCAGGTGGTTTACATTTTTGCCACTTTTTATACCCTTCTGACAAATCTTGCAGATCGCAACTGTTCGGTCTGCATGGGATGTCTCAAAAAAGGCCCATCAAGAAGAAGTGCCATCTTGCCATGGCCAAGTTCAAAGGAGTCGAGGGTGGCAGTGGTGATCGCCTATGGCCACATCACCCTTAACACGTCTGATCTCATCTGATCTCAGAAGCTAAGCAGGGTCGGGCCTGGTTTGTACCTGGATGCGAGACTGCCTGGGAATACAGGGTGCTGTAGCATTTTGGCTTTTCCTTTATTCGTTGGCTTTCTTTTTGTTTCTCCTGAGGTGTCATCTTGCCATTGCCAAGTTCAAAGGGGTTGAGGGTGGTAGTGGTGATCGCCTATGGCCACATCACCCTGAACACGCCTGATCTCATCTGATCTCGGAAGCTAAGCAGGGTCGGGCCTGGTTAGTACCTGGACGGGAGACCACCTGGGAATACCACTTCGAGAGCGGCTTTGATAGCCAAGAGTTCCCGGTCCCCGACATCATAGTTTTTCTCCGCGGGAGAGAGTTTCTGGGAATAGAAGGCTATTGGGTGAGTTAAGTCTCTAGTTCCCTGTCTTTGGGAGATGACTGCCCCGACCGCAACGTCCGATGCGTCTACCTCCAGGAGATAGGGTAAGGCAGGATCTGGGTGACTTAGGATAGGGGCAGAGGTAAAATGTTTTTTAAGAACCGAGAAGGCGGACTGAGCTTCTGGGGTCCACTGGAAGCGGACGTTCTTCTTAGTAAGGTGAGTAATAGGGGCTATGATGTTAGAGAACCCCTTAATGAACCTCCTATAAAAATTGGCGAAGCCAACGAAGCGCTGTACTCCCTTTTTGTCTGATGGAGGTGGCCAGTCCAGAATGGCAGAGACCTTCTGAGGATCCATCTCTATTCCTTCTGTGGAAATTATTAACCCCAGAAATGGGATACTGTTCTGCTCAAAAACGCACTTCTCGGCCTTGGCCATGCTGGCGAAGGCGACCGAGGACATTTCGAACATGCTCGCGATGCTGCTCTAGGGATGTTGAGAAGATTAGGATGTCATTTGGATGATAAGGATATCCAACCAATCCCTGAAGATGTCGTTCACAAAGTGTTGGAACGTGGCAGGAGCATTACAAAGGCCAAATGGCATTACCAGGTATTCGAAATGTCCGAATCTAGTGTGGAAAGCAGTCTTCCATTCGTCGCCCTCTCGGATGCGCACCAAGTAGTACGCCCCACGAAGATCCAGCTTAGTAAACAGGATGGCAGATCTGAGTCTCTGAAAGAGTTCGGGGACTAGAGGAAGGGGATAACGGTTTTTAATAGTAACTTTATTTAAATCCCTATAATCTATGCAGGGTCGGAGGGTGTGATCCTTCTTCTCTACGAAGAAGATACCTGCCCCTGCTGGAGAGGTAGAGGGACGGATGAACCCCTTCTTCAGACTTTCGTCTACATAGTCCTTTAAGACGTCCAGCTCACGTTCAGAAAGTGGGTAAATCCGGCCGAACGGGATTTCGGCTCCTGGGAGCAAGTCGATGGGGCAGTCATATGGACGGTGGGGGGGCAAGGTCTCTGCTCCCCGTTTGCTGAATATGTCCAGGAAATCATGGTATTCTTTGGGCACCACAGAACACACATCAGGTTGGATTAAAGACAGAACAGAGTCTTGGGGAATTCAGGAGGAGTGGGTAGACAGGAATTCTTGCAGTAAAGAGATGGGAACTGGATGGTGCCTGTGATCCAATTGACTTGCGGGTTATGTGCTTGCAACCACGGTAATCCCAGGATAATGGGAAATAAGGAGGATATGATAACATCCAGGCTAATCAGTTCCTTATGGCCGGAGGAGGAGACCATAGAAAGGGGAAAAGTTTCTTGGGTCACGGGCCCGGATTTGATGTGGGAACCATCAGCCAGGAAGATGGTGAGGTCCTGAGTCTTGAGCCGGAGAGATACGCCATGTTGCAGGGCGAACGAGCGATCAATGAAACAATGGCAGGCTCCCAAGTCAATGATTGCAGTAACTGGGACGAGTCCTTCCGGAAGCTGTAATGACACAGGAAAGGCTAGGTGGGAGGAACTGGCAACAGATGGTGAGGCCGGCATGAACTTATGGTATTTTGCCGGGCAGGAGCGCACATAGTGGCCAGCTTCACCGCAATACAGGCACATGTTACCCAACTGGCGACGGCGTCTCTCCTCCGGGGACAAAGCAGGCCGTATGATCCCAAGTTCTATAGGTTCAGGCGTATCTGAGGCGACTCCAGCGGGAGCGGGGTTGGTAAGAGCTGACCCAGCAGAAGAAAAGTATGCAGGATGAGCAACTCATGGTAGCGTCCAGGCTGGTCTGAACTGCTGCGGAGATCGTTCTGCTCTGCGCTCCCGTAGCCACCGGTCGATTTGAATGGCCTGGGAAATCAAATCTTCCAAGGCGTTGGGGACACCTACCCGCGCCAGCTCGTCCTTCAGTCCTTCGTACAAGCCGAGATGGAACTGATACCGGAGTGCTGCTTCGTTCCAGGACGTATCGGAACTGATGCGGCGGAAGTTAGTGACGTAGTGTTCTACGGGCCTGCGACCCTGCTGAAGAACATGAAGCGCAGCTTCTGCGGTGGAGGATCGCTGCGGGTCATCATAGAGCTGTGTCATGGCCTCAAAAAATGACCGTAAGGAGTTTAATGGGGGCTGCCCTCTTCAAGGAGCCGATGAACCCAGGACTGGGGTTTGCCTAGGAGCAGGGAGATAACAAACCCCACCTTGGTGGTCTCCAAAGAAAAGGTTAGAGGTTGCAGGGAGAAATACAGCTGGCAGGCGTTGCGAAAGGCGTGGAATTTACCGCGATCCCCGGAATATTTTTCGGGAGCAGGAACTCGAGGTTCTGGTGGCAGCATCACTACGGTAGGGCCAGAAGCAGGTGCAGAGAGTGCTGCAGCAGGAGAGGAAGCAGATAATACAGGAGGATCCCCCTGAAGTGTCGTAGAGCGCAGCCGTTCCTCTAGCTGTGTGTAGCCGCCTTGAAGCGACTTTACGGTTTGAGACAGGGCTGCGAGGTGTTGGCAGATCTCTCCAACCGTGAGGCTTCTCTTGCAGGCTCCGTCATGGCTGATTTGTACTGTTAGGGATACAAGTGGTAGCCTGATGGCAGAGGAAGGCCCCACGTCTGCCAGAGGGCGGAGCTTAGACGGGAACCCCCAAGGTAAGTGACACAGGCTAACCTGAGTTGCGGAATCTAAGTATCCACCGGTTTTCGCAAGAGCCTCTAGTGGGGAGGATGGATTTTGCTGCGTGTGGATACCAGGTCGCAGTCCTCAGGGTCGCCCCACCAAGGGAGAAGCCGGTCATGATCCGAAGGCAGATAAGCAGACAAGGGAGATCTGAGAGAATGGTCAAACAAGCCGGGGGTCAGGACGGGCAGCAGGTCAACAAGGTCAGGAACAAGCCAAAGGTCAAAACGGATATCAAACAGGTAACAGGAAGCAGGCTTCAGGAACACAGGAAAAGTCAGCAAAGACACAGTGCTTCTGAGCTGTTTAAATAAGGCAGCCTCTTTGCCAATTACTGCAATTAGTCTGCTCTAGGTTAACCCTTGCAGATTCATGACAGCACATCAGTGTGCTCAGGAAGCATTCCTAACAGCGGCCAATACGGAAGGCTTCGTTATATACCCGCAGCAGCACGGGCACCAACTGTTCAGCGTATCGGCTGTAAACCTCCGACGGGATACCATCAGCCCCCGGAGATTTACCAGGCTTAGTAGATTTCAAGGCCGCATAAAGTTCGTTTTCCGTAAGGGGGGCCCCAAGCACAGCCACGTCCCAGGCAGACAGAGAAGGCAAATCGCAGGAAGCCAAAAAAATCGGCAATTTCTCGTGAGTCAGCTGAGATCTTAGAGGAGTAAAGATCAGCATAAAACTTCCCAAGTACTCTCCGTATGTCAGCCGTGGCGTGCCAGAGCACCCCCTGAGGATCCTTAATCTGGGGTATAAATGCCGCAGGCTGCTGTGAGCGAACCAGCATGGCCAACATATGACCCGTGTTTTCTCCCTTCTCAAAATACCTCTGCTGCAAGAAGAAGTGCTTGTTTTCAGCCTTTTGAATCGAGACCGACTTGGCCATAGATTGGGCAGCCAGCCACGACCTCTGAGTATCATCTGACGGGTCCCTATCATAAGTTTCCTCCGCTCTAGTCACTGCGTCCAACACAGTATTCTCCCATTGCCTGGTGTCCGTTTTAATGACATTAACCGTACGTATAAACTGACCTCCCATGAATGCCTTAGCCGCATCCCACACCACCCCCACCTCTGCGGATTCCAAATTGTCAGCAAAAAAGGACGTTAGTTTGGGTGGCAGGGGATCAGGACTAGGAAAGAGCGTCAGCCAGAATGCATTGAGTTTCCAAAGGGATTTTCCCGCCACGACCACCAGAGGCAGTAGCGAACCATTACCCAGCCCCAGATCTATCCTAGACAATCCCGAGTGTGACGCCGAGAAGCACGAAAATTTTCATACCTCAGGGTGGCCCATCCTCCAGACATCTGTCAGTCCGAGTTCACCCACCAACCGAGCAAGGGGCATAGCCCCCCCGGCCAGCATAGGTCCACCGGAGTGAGAGGAAAACCTATCCCAGGCAGAGTCAAGTACAGCAGTAAAGTCCCCCAACATCAGCAGGGGCACATCAGGAAGTTGAGCAATATGTGGCACGATAAGTTTAAGTACCCCTGCAGAATACGGGGGGGGGGCACAAGTACACACCTAAGGCTTGCTAGTTGGCAGGATAAAACAAACCAGCCCTCAGGGTCAATCACAGACTTTGAGCATAGAAACCGTACCCCCTTCTTAATCAAAATACACACCCTCTCGAATAAGTGGAGTAAACAGAGTGGAACTGGTGACTAAATATGCTAGGAGCTAGACACGTGGAAGTGGAAGGAGACATATGGGTCTCCTGCAGGCAAACCACATCTGCCTGCAGGCGTTTGATGGTGCGGAGCACCGCCGTCCTCTTTACCGGGTTGCCGAGGCCCCGCACATTCCAGGACATCACACAAATATTATCAGCCATAGTCAAAATGTAGCCATACACGGAGCGTCAGGCAACCCGGCCAGGGAGGCGAAAGAGGGCACCCAGAAAGGGTGAACCCACTACACCCCATCAGCACAGCCCAGCTATATAGAGAAAGCAACAGGAGTAGTCGCCCAGCCCACACAGTACCGGTGCAGCCCCAGCATAGAGAACAGTCAATAGGAACATCCACAGCATAGGGTAAAATAATAGCAGTAGAGCGACAAAGTACATGCAGGAAAAGCAAAAATCGAACCAAAGTCCAGGACCAGAAAAAAGACAAAAAGGGGGGAACAAAAAGGCAATACACGTCTGCCACGTGTGGGGGAAGGGACGAGTCAATAGGGCATGTCCAGTCACGACCAAGGGGGGGAAACCGGAGAGGGACCACCGATACCAGTCTCCACAAAATTAGCAACCATGTGAGAGGTAGCAACCATTAGTGCAGCAGAAGAGCTCCCATCATAACGGGAAAAGTGTGTGTAACATCAAGTGCCAAGTATAGGCAGGAGAACCGAAAGGATCCATGACCGGCCGAAAAGAGTACAAAAGTTCCAAAAAGTAGAAACGATCCTCAAAGGTCTTCTCGCCTGGGGGAAGTGGCCGCCCGCAGGGCCCCACCATTAGCATCCAGCCATTGAACAGCAGCAGAAGGCTTATCAAAGAACAACACCTCATCCCGGGCCACCACCCGGAGCCTGGAAGGGTACAGCATAGCGTATTGAACATTCAAGTCCCGCAATCTCCTCTTGACCTCTACGAATTTCGCACGCTGTTTCTGCACAACCGCAGAGTAATCGGGAAACAGGGAGATCCTTGAGTTGTCAATCTTGAGCCTCCCCTGCATTCCCCTGGCTTTAGTAATTGAGGAATTTGAAGGTGAAAGTGCGCGGGGGGGGGGGGGCTCCAGGAGGAAGAGGTCGCATAGGCACCCTATGAGCACGTTCCACCGAAAACATGGAAGTAAAGGATTCTTGCCCAAAAGTAGAGAGCAGCCATTGTTCAATGAAAGCCACAGGATCTTCACCTTCCGCCCGCTCAGGGATCCCAATTGCTCTGATATTACTCCGTCTCATCCTATTCTCCAAGTCATCCAGACGTGCAGCTTGCTGGGCTGAGAGCAGGGCAGTATGTTTCACTTCCCTTTGCAAAGGCGCCATGTCATCCTCCAGGGAGCTGACCCTGCCTTCCACTGCCACTGTCCTCTCCCTCAATTTCTGCATATCATGCCTCATGAACGATATCTCAGACTTGACCCCCTTTAACTCCGCTGTCAGGGCCGTAATTGAGGTGGTACAGGTGGTAACCGCAGCCATAATGTCCCGCATAAGGCAGCCTGTTTGCCAATTACTGCAATTAGTCTGCTCTAGGTTAACCCTTTAGATTGCAGATTCATGACAGCACATCAGTGTGCTCAGGAAGCATTCCTAACAGTGGCCAATACGGAAGGCTTCATTATATACCCGCAGCAGCAGGGGCACCAACTGTTCAGCGTATCGGCTGTAAACCTCCGACGGGATGCCATCAGCCCCCGGAGATTTACCAGGCTTAGTAGATTTCAAGGCCGCATAAAGTTCGTTTTCCGTAAGGGGGGCCCCAAGCACAGCCACGTCCCAGGCAGACAGAGAAGGCAAATCGCAGGAAGCCAAAAAAATCAGCAATTTCTCGTGAGTCAGCCGAGATCTTAGAGGAGTAAAGATCAGCATAAAACTTCCCAAGTACTCTCCGTATGTCAGCCGTGGCATGCCAGAGCACCCCCTGAGGATCCTTAATCTGGGGTATAAATGCCGCAGGCTGCCGCGAGCGAACCAGCATGGCCAACATATGACCCGTGTTTTCTCCCTTCTCAAAATACCTCTGCTGCAAGAAGAAGCGCTTGTTTTCAGCCTTTTGAATCGAGACCGACTTGGGCATAGATTGGGCAGCCAGCCACGACCTCTGAGTATCATCTGACGGGTCCCTAACATAAGTTTCCTCCGCTCTAGTCACTGCGTCCAACACAGTATTCTCCCATTGCCTGGTGTCCGTTTTAATGACATTAACCGTACGTATAAACTGACCTCCCATGAATGCCTTAGCCGCATCCCACACCACCCCCACCTCTGCGGATTCCAAATTGTCAGCAAAAAAGGACATTAGTTTTGGTGGCAGGGGATCAGGACTAGGAAAGAGCGTCAGCCAGAATGCATTGAGTTTCCAAAGGGATTTCCCCGCCACGACCACCAGAGGCAGTAGCGAACCATTACCCAGCCCCAGATCTATCCTAGACAATCCCGAGTGTGACGCCGAGAAGCACGAAAACTTTCGTACCTCAGGGTGGCCCATCCTCCAGACATCTGTCAGTCCGAGTTCACCCACCAACTGAGCAAGGGGCGTAGCCCCCCCGGCCAGCATAGGTCCACCGGAGTGAGAGGAAAACCTATCCCAGGCAGAGTCAAGTACAGCAGTAAAGTCCCCCAACATCAGCAGGGGCACATCAGGAAGTTGAGCAATATGTGGCACGATAAGTTTAAGTACCCCTGCAGAATACGGGGGGGGGCACAAGTACACACCTAAGGCTTGCTAGTTGGCAGGATAAAACAAACCGGCCCTCAGGGTCAATCACAGACTTTGAGCATAGAAACCGTACCCCCTTCTTAATCAAAATACACACCCCTCTCGAATAAGTGGAGTAAACAGAGTGGAACTGGTGACTAAATACGCTAGGAGCTAGACACAGGGAAGTGGAAGGAGACATATGGGTCTCCTGCAGGCAAACCACATCTGCCTGCAGGTGTTTGATGGTGCGGAGCACCGCCGTCCTCTTTACCGGGTTGCCGAGGCCCCGCACATTCCAGGACATCACACAAATATTATCAGCCATAGTCAAAATGTAGCCATACACGGAGCGTCAGGCAACCCGGCCAGGGAGGCGAAAGAGGGCACCCAGAAAGGGTGAACCCACTACACCCCATCAGCACAGCCCAGCTATATAGAGAGAGCAACAGGAGTAGTCGCCCAGCCCACACAGTACCGGTGCAGCCCCAGCATAGAGAACAGTCAATAGGAACATCCACAGCATAGGGTAAAATAATAGCAGTAGAGCGACAAAGTACATGCAGGAAAAGCAAAAATCGAACCAAAGTCCAGGACCAGAAAAAAGGCAAAAAGGGGGGGAACAAAAAGGCAATACACGTCTGCCACGTGTGGGGGAAGGGACGAGTCAATAGGGCATGTCCAGTCATGACCAAGGGGGGGAAACCGGAGAGGGACCACCGATGCCAGTGTAGTCTCCTCAAAATTAGCAACCATGTGAGAGGTAGCAACCATTAGTGCAGCAGAAGAGCTCCCATCATAACAGGAAAAGTGTGTGTAACATCAAGTGCCAGGTATAGGCAGGAGAACCGAAAGGATCCATGACCGGCCGAAAAGAGTACAAAAGTTCCAAAAAGTAGAAACGATCCTCAAAGGTCTTCTCGCCTGGGGGAAGTGGCCGCCCGCAGGGCCCCACCATTAGCATCCAGCCATTGAACAGCAGCAGAAGGCTTGTCAAAGAACAACACCTCATCCCGGACCACCACCCGGAGCCTGGAAGGGTACAGCATAGCGTATTGAACATTCAAGTCCCGCAATCTCCTCTTGACCTCTACGAATTTCGCACGCTGTTTCTGCACCACCGCAGAGTAATCTGGGAACAGGGAGATCCTTGAGTTGTCAATCTTGAGCCTCCCCTGCATTCCCCTGGAATTGAGGAATTTGAAGATGAAAGTGCGCGGGGGGGGGGGGGAGAGATCCCCTAAGGGAACAGTGTCATCCGTGTCTGAATGCGACCCCGGTGAGCCGGATCAATGGTCCTCAGATAGAGTTTGGGGGTCCCGGGCAGCAGGCTTAGCAAAAAGCTTTTGAGCAGCCTCCAGATATGTTGCCTTCTGTGCTGCGCGCTGCGAGGCGCCGCCATCTTGGATCGGGCCGGCCTGTGCGGATTTCCCTCTTTACCCTTCTTAGACATCACGGAGAGAAGATGGAGGACTCACAGGGTGATCACCGCACTCCAGGGAACACAGGGCTAAGGAGTTACACAGGATAACTACCAGGATCAACAGCGGAGCTCACAGCATGCACGTCCGCTCACACCAGCAGCTCGGCCACGCCCCCCTGAAAAAAATTTAGTCAAAATGACTGTATTTTTGTCTTTTAGAGTCTTAAAAGGCTTGTAGGCTTTTTAGACACTTGAAAACCAAAATAGAGTAATTTTGACCAAAAAAAAATGTTTTCAGGCTATTGGTTACCACATGCAGTTATCTTGTCTAAAAAGCGGCTGTTTAAGACTCTAAAAGACGAAAAGACGAAAATTTTGACAAAAAAAATCAGACCTTTGGTGACCAAATGTAGTTATTTTGACTAAAAAAGGCTTTTTAGACACTTGGAGACCAAAATAATGTAATTTTGACCAAAATTTTTTTTTCAGGCCATTGGTTTACCAAATGCAGTTATCTGGTCTAAAACCGGCGTTTTAAGACTCTAAAAGCTGAAAATACAGTCATTTTGACTAAAACATTTTTTCCAGATCTTTGGTGATCAAATGCAGTTATTCTGACTAAAAAAGGCTTTTTTGACACTTGAAAAACCAAAATAGAGTCATTTTGACCAAAAAGATTTATCAGGCCATTGGTTACGAAATGCAATTATCTTGTCTAAAACCGGCTTTTTAAGACTCTAAAAGGCGAAAATACAGTCATTTTGACTAAAAACAATTTTCAGACCTTTGGTGACCAAATGCAGTTATTTTGACGAATAAAGGCTTTTTAGACACTTGGAGACCAAATTAGAGTCATTTTGACCAAACAATTTTTTCAGGCCATTGTAGACCAAATGCAGTTATCTTGGGAACGATATCTCAGACTTGACCCCCTTTAACTCCGCTGTCAGGGCCGTAATTGAGGTGGTACAGGTGGTAACCGCAGCCATAATGTCCCGCAACGTGGGTTCTGTGTCCGGGGTAGGAGATGATTGCCTCGGGGCCTGGTCTGCATCTGCTGCAATCAGCAATCTGGCGGGAGAGATCCCCTAAGGGAACAGTGTCATCCGTGTCTGAATGCGACCTCGGTGAGCCGGATCGATGGTCCTCAGATAGAGTTTGGGGGTCCCGGGCAGAAGGCTTAGCAAAAAGCTTTTGAGCAGCCTCCAGATATGTGGCCTTCTGTGCTGCGCGCTGCTCTTGGATCGGGCCGGCCTGTGCGGATTCCCTTCTTAGACATCACGGAGAGAAGATGGAGGACTCACCGGGTGATCACCGCACTCCAGGGAACACAGGGCACCGACTGACGGTAGAAATCGGAGCAGGATAAGGAGTTACACAGGATAACTACCAGGATCAACAGCGGAGCTCACAGCATGCACGTCCACTCACACCCGCAGCTCAGCCACGCCCCCCTGAAAAAAAATTTAGTCAAAATGACTGTATTTTTGTCTTTTAGAGTCTTAAAAGGCTTGTAGGCTTTTTAGACACTTGAACACCAAAATAGAGTCATTTTGACCAAATTTTTTTTTTCAGGCTATTGGTTACCACAATCTTGTCTAAAAAGCGGCTGTTTAAGACTTTAAAAGACGAAAAGATGAAAGTTTTGACAGAAAAAAAAAGTCAGACCTTTGGTGACCAAATGTAGTTATTTTGACTAAAAAAGGCTTTTTAGACACTTGGAGACCAAAATAATGTAATTTTGACCAAAAATTTTTTTTCAGGCCATTGGTTTACCAAATGCAGTTATCTGGTCTAAAACCAGCGTTTTAAGACTCTGAAAGCCGAAAATACAGTCATTTTGACTAAAACATTTTTTCCAGATCTTTGGTGATCAAATGCAGTTATTCTCACTAAAAAAGGCTTTTTTGACACTTGGAGACCAAAACAGAGTCATTTTGATCAAAAAAATATTTTTCAGGCCATTGGAGACCAAATGCAATTATCTTGTCTAAAACAAGCGTTTTAAGACTATAAAGACAAAAATAGTCATAAAGGAAACGAATAAAGGAAAAGCCAAAAGCCTACAGCACCTGGTATTCCCAGATGGTCTCCCATCCGAGTACTAACCCGTAGGGATGATCGAACGGTTTGGGTCGACCATCGGTTCGACCCGAACATTGGGTGTTAGAAATTCGGCCGAATTCCGAACTTTTTACGGTCAAAGTTCGGAATTCGACCACCAGAACCGCCCAAAATGCACTGGTACAGGAACTGGGCTTTAAAAGCCTGTGATTGGCCCAGAAACATCAGCAAAAGCCAATGAGGGGGCAGGAGTCTTCTGGGAACGTGATTGGACTGACTACGGAGACCAGGTTCCAATCAGAAGTGAATACGCCCCACAGTATATAAGATAGCCCCGCCTAACCCATAGCACAGTGATACAGAGTCTGTTGAAGAGAGTGGAAACATTTCTCTTACTCCTGCTTTGCTACACTATGTTTTCTGCATAGGCGAGTGCTTCTAAAGCTCCATATAGCAGAATTGCATTCAGCTTACAGCCAGTCAGTGTAGTTAGAAATACAGCGATTGTGCTGGTTTTTTGAGTTAGAAAAAAAAATAAAAATAAAGGGACAGTGTCAGTCTTCTGCTGTATGGAGCTGTTCTTTTAGTGTGAGGAAAGGGATATCTAGTGTAGTTAGGGAACTTTGTACCACAGTAGTTAGATGTAATAATCTAGTTTCTGTAGGGAAAGTGAAAGTGAAAGTGTGAGGGTTCTGTGTAGTGAGCACGTTCCACAGTGCTGATATATCTACAGCAGGTATACGTGTTTGCTAGTCAGCAAAATACATTGCCTCAGTGACAACTTAATGCCTGTTCTTGAAAGCGTTAGGTCCACTGTGCAAAAGGCTTTGCAACTGTGCGTGACACGCATCTGCTGTGCTGTATTCAGCGACAACTGTGGGTCGCATAGCAGTGTGCGTTTTTCACTGCACAGAGTTGCCAACGCCTCAGTGACAAATATGCCAGGTAGACCAAGAAAAGGCATACGTGGCCCTGCTGCGGAAAGGGGCACAGCTTCTAGGGTGTCTAGAGGCAGGGGTGGATGTGGTGGTCAGTCCTCAGCCAGGCCACCATTTGCATTGTTCTCCAGCAGTGGCCAAGCTATACGTCCACAGTACGTACAGGAGGTGGTGGACTATATTACCAAACCCTCATCATCGGCATCATCTACAACTACAGTGACCCAGGCAGAGAAAAGTGGTCAGTCTTCTGCAGTTGGCAGAACAAATAGAGATGAGTCCATGTCCACCTCACGTCCTCCCTTAGACCCAACTTCAGACATGGCAGAGGAGTCAGCTGAGCTGTTTGACCACAGTGTCGGCCATCTACTCCAGCCTGATGCTCAGTCCTTTATGGAGTCTGATGTTGGGTCTGAGGTTGAGGAGGAGGCAGAGCAAGCAAGAGGGGAGAGCATATGGCCCGCTCCATCTAAGGCCGCACCTGTTGTCTCCCGGGCCACTATACACACCTCTTCTTGATGGGCCTTTTTTGAGACATCCCATGCAGACCGAACAGTTGCGATCTGCAAGATTTGTCAGAAGGGTATAAACGTGGCAAAAATTTCAACCACCTGGGTACAAGCTGCCTAAACAGGCATTTGACAACCCACCACTTGGCCTGTTGGCAGGAGCATTTGAAGAACCCACAAAAGGGCCAAAGATCGGTCAGTCGGCCTCCTAGTCCTCCTCGCGCTGCTCCTCGTGCTCCACCTGCACATCAGTCTATTCCTGGCCCTGCTATAGTCACTCGTCACCTGTTGGCAGCCTCCATTGACAGGGATGATGATATAGCAGGCAGTGTCGCATCTACCTCCAGCACACCACCAGCTGTAACATCTAGACGCCAAATTTCGATTCCACACATGCTGGAACGAAAAAAAATGTATACTCCCCGCCACCCACATACCCAGCATCTAAACAGTAGTTTGGCAAAACTAATGGCTCTGCAACTGTTACCATTTAACCTGGTAGAGTCTGCTCCCTTCCGTGACTTTGCAAAATGTGCAGTTCCACAGTGGCAGGCGCCAAGTCGGCATTACTTTGCCCGTAAGGCCCTGCCATCCCTATACCAACATGTGGAAGGCAATGTAGTGTCGTCCCTGGCCACGTCAGTCAGCCGTAAGATACACCTGACGGCTGACACTTGGTCAAGCAAACATGGGCAGGGACGGTACATTTCTGTCACTGGTCATTAGGTGACACTGCTTGCCAGCGGAAGGGATTGTAGCCAGAGCTCAGTGCTGCAGCCAGGTTGCCCCCACGTCTGCAAACAGCTGGTGGTGTCGCTGATCTGGGTAGATCGATCACTTCTATCCCCTTCTGCTCCTCCTCCTCCTACTCATCCTCCTCCATGCCCTCCTCTGCAGAATGGTCCTTTGAATATGATGAGGTACTACTTAAGAGTTCAAAGGGCTATTCTATGTCTCAGGCCAAAAGGTGTCACGCAGTGCTGCAGCTTGTGTGTCTAGGGGACAGGCAGCATACTGCCCCTGAGATTCTTGGGGCTCTGCAGGCACAGTCCCAGAGGTGGTTGACACCACACCAGCTGCAGCCAGGGATGGTGGTTACCGATAATGGGTCAAACCTCCTGGCCGCCCTTCATCAGGGAAAGTTGACCCATGTGCTATGCCTGGCACATGTCCTGAATCTCGTGGTACAGCGGTTTTTGAACCGGGAATGCAGGATGTGCTAAGGATGGCAAGAAGGGTGTGCAATCACTTCAGGCGGTCGTACAGTGCCACTGCACGTTTGGCCGAAGTGCAGCAGGAGTTTCACCTGCCGGTACACCGCCTTGTCTGTGACATGCCCACCCGCTGGAACTCCACCTTGGCTATGCTGCAGCGCCTGTACATGCTTACGAATTTCAATGAATATCAATGAATATGAATGAATATCAATGAATATCTCAATGAATATCTCTGCGAGTACAGCACCAGCACTGGCTCAGCGCGCCTGGGCTTCTTTTCACCACGGCAGTGGCTTTTGATTAAGGATGCATGTGCTGTCCTCTCGGGATTTGAGGAGTTCACAAGGATGGTAAGCTGGGACAGCGCATGCATCAGTGACACCCTACCGGTACTGTTTTTGTTGGAGCACACTCTGCATGGCATTATGGACAGGGCACTGGAGGCAGAGCAGCAGGAGGAAGAGGAGGACTTCCTTGCCTCTCAAGGCCCCTTTTATCCTGAGAATCCTGTCCCCATTATGCCTAGCTCCCAGAGGCCCGAGCAGGATCCAGGGGTGGAAGAGGAGGAGGACGATTCTTCGGGAACTTTTGCAGGCTTTGAGGAGGAGGAGGAGGAAGACATGCGGCAATCTGCAAGGCCTAGTTTGACTCCCTCGATGGTGGAGATGGATTTTGCTGCGTGTTAGTACCAGGTCGCGGTCCTCAGGATCGCCCCACCAGGAGGTGAGCAAGCCGGGGTCCAGTAGCAGATACAGCAGGTCAGGATCAAGCAAAAGCGTAGTCTAGGAATAGCCAAAGGTCGGTAACAAGTAGTTGCAAGTCGGGATTAGGCAAAAGCATAGTCGAGGAACAAGCCAAGTGTCGATAATGGATGGTAGCAAAGATACGGATGGCAGCAGGAGAGACAAGCGAGATATCGGCTGTTGAAGGCACAATATTCTGCCAACCAGGAAGTGCAAAGACATGGCTTAAAACCGGAAGTTCATGGGAGGAGCAAAGGGTTTAAAGTTCAAGGTTCAAGGCATTAAAGATTCACAGCAGGGTCATGCAAGGATTTGTCCAAGGAGCTGTCCAGCATTCCAGGTGGCTCAGCAAGTAGAGTCATTGGCAGACACACTGGAGGTCCCAGGTTCAAGTCGGGGTCCTGACATTGTGAAAATACACCTGTTAATTATATGCACATTTTAAGAGACAGCACCTTTTTAAAAAAAAAACTCTAATCTTGTTCCCAGTGCACTGCATTATGTCCCCATCATACACATTGGCTGTGCAGTTGATTAGGAGCAAAAGAAAGGCATGGTTGAGCAAAAAAGTCATTTTTGAAGATTTGGCATGCTATAATTCTGGTTCCGGACATGCTACAGAGCTGAAACATCACAGGTACACCTTTTAGACCCCACAGACACAAAATCCAAAGAAATCTTTTTTTTTCCCAATAATTTTTTCAATAATTGGCTCTCTATCAAAAACGACAATTTTTAAGAACTTTTTTTGTGTGATTAATAGTCCCTGGGGCATGACCCAGAACCCTAGGCAGTTTTTAGGGGCATTTATTGGGTTTTAGGGCTTCAAAATTGTGTTTTTTAATTACCGAAGTTCGGGTCCCATTGATTTCAATGGGGTTCTGGAATCTGAACCGAACTTTCGGGAAATATGGGTCTTCTGGTTGAACCAAACTTTTCAAAAGTTCGATCATCCCTACTAACCAGGCCCGACCCTGCTTATCTTCCGAGATCAGATGAGATCAGGCGCATTCAGGGTGATGTGGCCATAGGCGATTATCACTGCCACCCTCGACCACTTTGAACTTGCCCATGGCAAGATGGCACCTCAGGAGAAACAAAAAGAAAGCCAACGAATAAAGGAAAAGCCAAAAGCCTACAGCACCTGATATTCCCAGGAGGTCTCCCATCCAGGTACTAACCAGGCCCGACCCTGCTTAGCTTCCAAAATCAGACGAGATCGGGCGCGTTGAGGGTGATGTGGCCATAGGCAAGTGTCACCGTCACCTTCGACCCCTTTGAACTTGCTCATGGCAAGATGGCACCTCAGGAGAAACAAAAAGAAAGCCAACGAATAAAGGAAAAGCCAAAATGCTACAGCACCCTGTATTCCCAGGCGGTCTCGCATCCAGGTACAAACCAGGCCCGACCCTGCTTAGCTTCTGAGATCAGATGAGATCGGGCGTGTTAAGGGTGATGTGGCCATAGGCGATCACCACTGCCACCCTCGACTCCTTTGAACTTGGCCATGGCAAGATGGCACCTCAGGAGAAACAAAAATAAAGCCAACAAATAAAGGAAAAGCCAAAAGCCAAAAGCCTAAAGCACCTGGTTTTCCCAAGCGGTCTCCCATCCAGGTACTAACCAGGCCCAACCCTGCTTAGCTTCCAAGATCAGACACGTTCAGGGTGATGTGGTCGTAGGCTATCACCACTGCCACTTTCGACCCCTTTGAACTTGGCAATGGCAAGATGGCACCTCAGGAGAAACAAAAATAAAGCCAACGAATAAAGGAAAAGCCAAAATCCTACAGCACCTGGTAATCCCAGGCGGTCTCCCATCCAGAAGTAAGTGTTGGCCTGTATAGGCCCCAAAAATTAGCCCACATGGGTTTAACTGACAGCTAAGAATGAAGTATTCTGTGGCTGAAGGTAAGTGTCAGGTATACCCATGTGGGCTAATTTCTGGTGCCTTTTATGGCCGACACTTACTTCTGTATCCTGTGAATGCCTAATGTACCTTTAGCCACAGAATACTACGTTCTTAGCAGTCAGGTAAACCCATGTGAGCTAATTTTTGGGGCCTATAGAGGCCAACACTTACTTCTGTATACTGTGTGAATGCCTAATGTACCTCCAGCCATCAAATACTACGTTCTCTGCTGTCAGTTAAACCCATGTGAGCTAATTTTTTTGGGCCTATACAGGCTGACACCTACTTCTGTATACGGTGTGAATGCCTGATTTACCTCTAGCCATCCAATAATACGTTCTTTGCTATCAGTGAAACCCATGTGAGCTAATTTTTGGTTCTAAACAGGCTGACACTTACTTCTGTATAATGGAAATGCCTAATGTACCTCCAGCCATCAAATACACTAGGTTCTTTGCTGTCAGTTAAAACCATGTGAGCTAATTTTTGGGGCCTATACAGGCCGACACTTCTGTATACTGTGAATGCCTAATGTACTTCCAGCCATATAATACAGTACGTTCTTTGCTGTCAGTTAAACCCATGTGAGCTAATTTTTGGGGCCTATACAGGCTGACACTTACTTCTGTATCCTGTGAATGCCTAATGTACCTTCAGCCACAGAATACTACGATCTTAGCTGTCAGTTAAACCCATGTGGGCTAGTTTTTGGGGACTATACAGGCCGACACATACTTCTGTATCCTGTGAATACCTAATGTACCTTCAGCCTCCAAATACTACATACTTAGCTGTCAGGTAAACCCATGTGAGCTAATTTTTGGGGCCTATACATTTTGACACTTACTTCTGTATACTGTGTGAATGCCTAATGTACCTTCAGCCACAGAATACTACATTCTTAGCTGTCAGTAAAACCCATGTGGGCTAATTTTTGGGGACTATACAGGCCGACAGATACTTCTGTATCCTGTGAATGCCTAATGTACCTTTAGCCACCAAATAATACATTATTAACTGTCAGGTAAACCCATGTGAGCTAATTTCTGGGGCCTATACATGCCGACACTTACTTCTGTATACTGTGTGAATGCCTAATGTACCTCTAGCCATCAAATGCTATGTTCTTTGCTGTCAGTTAAACCCATGTGAGCTATTTTTTGGGGCCTATACAGGCCGACACTTACTTCTGTATACTGTGTGAATGCCTAATGTAACTCTAGCCACCAAATACTACGTTCTTAGTTGTCAGGTAAACTGATGTGGGCTAATTTTTGTGGCCTTTTATGGCCGACACTTACTTCTGTATCCCGTGAATGCCTAATGTACCTTCAGCCACAGAATACTACATTCTTAACTATCAATTAAACCCACGTGGGCTAATTTTTGGGGCCTATACAGACACTTACTTCTGTACCCTGTGAATGCCTAATATACCTTCAGCCACCAAGTACTACGTTCTTAGCTGTTAGGTAAACCCATGTGGGCTAATTTTTAGGGCCTTTTATGGCCGACACTTACTTCTGTATCCTGTGAATGCCTAATGTACCTTCAGCCACCAAATACTACGTTCTTAGCTGTTAGGTAAACCCATGTGGGCTAATTTTTGGGGCCTTTTACGGCCGACACATATTCTTTGCACTGGCACTTTATTTTGCACATATCTTAAAAGTTACCCCACGGTCTGGATACACTGTTGGTTTTACTTTATATATAAAAGGTAGCGCCGTTTACAACTACCTTCCCCCCCATATGATACTTGACCCCTAATGTTTTAGGGGTTGGTTGGCGGCTGCAACCTATTTTTATGCAATAAAGTCTCTGAGAATGTATCCATAGCGCTGGTCTTTCTCCTCACCTGCATTTCATTTTACGGCCGACACTTACTTCTGTATTCTGTGAATGAAAAAAAACTTTTAGTCAAAATGACCCAATTTTTGTATTTTAGAGTCTTAAAAATCCAGTTTTAGACAAGATTACTGCATTTTGTCTCCAATGGTCTGAAAAATTTTTGGGGTCAAAATGACTCTATTTTTGTCTTTTAGAGCCTTAAAAAGCCGGGTTTAGACATGATTTGTCTAAAACCGGCCATTTGGACTCCAATGGCCTGAAAAAAATGTTTTGGTCAAAATGACTCTATTTTTGTCTCTAAGTGTCTAAAAAGCCTTTTTAAGTCAAAATAACTGCATTTGGTCACCAAAGGTCTGAAATTATTTTTTAGTCAAAATAACTGTATTTTTGTCTTTTAGAGCCTTAAAAAGCCGGTTTTAGGCAAGAGTTGTGTAAAACCGGCCATTTGGGCTCCAATGGCCTGAAAATTTTTTTGGGTCAAAATGACTCAATTTTGGTCTCCAAGTGTCTAAAAAGCCTTTTTTTAGTCAAAATAACTGAATTTCGTCACCAAAGGTCTAAAAAAATTTTAGTCAAAATGACTGTATTTTTGTCTTTTAGAGCCTTAACCACTTGCCAACTGCCGCACGACTATTTACTTTCGGCAGTCAGCCCCTCACAGGCAAAGTGACGTTGATCTACGTCACTAACCGCGTGGTCACGGACCCCCCGGCGCATGTGACCGGCGGACCCGATGTCCGCCGGTCACTCGGCGATCATCGCAAAAGAATAAACAACAAGTGGGACACAATCATGAAGTGGAACGAAATTTATTGGATCTTTCAAACTTTTTTAACAAATAAAAAAAAGAAAAATTGGGCGTGCAAAATTATTCAGCCCCCTTAAGTTAATACTTTGTAGCGCCACCTTTTGCTGCGATTACAGCTGTAAGTCACTTGGGGTATGTCTCTATCAGTTTTGCACATCGAGAGACTGAAATTTTTGCCCATTCCTCCTTGCAAAACAGCTCAAGCTCAGTGAGGTTGGATGGAGAGAGTTTGTGAACAGCAGTTTTCAGTTCTTTCCACAGATTCTCAATTGGATTCAGGTCTGGACTTTGACTTGGCCATTCTAACACCTGGATATGTTTATTTGTGAACCATTCCATTGTAGATTTTGCTTTAAGTTTTGGATCATTGTCTTGTTGGAAGACAAATCTCTGTCCCAGTCTCAGGTCTTTTGCAGACTCAATCAGGTTTTCTTCCAGAATGGTCCTGTATTTGGCTCCATCCATCTTCCCATCAATTTTAACCATCTTCCTGGTCCCTGCTGAAAAAAAGCAGGCCCAAACCATGATGCTGCCACCACCATGTTTGACAGTGGGGATGGTGTATTCGGGGTGATTGGCTGTGTTGCTTTTACGCCAAACATAACGTTTTGCATTGTTGCCAAAAAGTTCGATTTTGGTTTCATCTGACCAGAGCACCTTCTTCCACATGTTTGGTGTGTCTCCCAGGTGCCTTGTGGCAAACTTTAAACAACACTTTTTATGGATATCTTTAAGAAATGGCTTTCTTCTTGCCACTCTTCCATAAAGGCCAGATTTGTGCAGTATACGACTGATTGTTGTCCTATGGACAGAGCCTCCCACCTCAGCTGTAGATCTCTGCAGTTCATCCAGAGTGATCATGGGCCTCTTGGCTGCATCTCTGATCAGTCTTCTCCTTGTATTAGCTGAAAGTTTAGAGGGACGGCCAGGTCTTCGTAGATTTGCAGTGGTCTTCCATTTCAATATTATCGCTTGCACAGTGCTCCTTGGGATGTTTAAAGCTTGGGAAATCTTTTTGTATCCAAATCCGGCTTTAAACTTCTCCACAACAGTATCTCGGACCTGCCTGGTGTGTTCCTTGTTCTTCATGATGCTCTCTGCGCTTTAAACGGACCTCTGAGACTATTACAGTGCAGGTGCATTTATACGGAGACTTGATTACACACAGGTGGATTCTTTTTATTATCATTAGTCATTTAGGTCAACATTGGATCATTCAGAGATTCTCACTGAACTTCTGGAGAGAGTTTGCTGCACTGAAAGTAAAGGGGCTGAATAATTTTGCACGCCCAATTTTTCATTTTTTTATTTGTTAAAAAGGTTTGAAATATCCAATAAATTTCGTTCCACTTAAAGATTGTGTCCCACTTGTTGTTGCTTCACAAAAAAATTACAGTTTTATATTTGAAGCCTGAAATGTGGCAAAAGGTCGCAAAGTTCAGGGGCCGAATACTTTCGCAAGGCACTGTACATTGCGATATTTTTGTGCAGCGGATCCTCTTCGTCGTGCATTTTTAGTAGTGCAGAGTTACTACAGCGTGCCCCCATTCAATGCAGAGTTACTACAGCATGCCCCCATTCAGTGCAGTGACCAGCGTGCCCCCCATCAATGCAGTGACCAGCGTGCCCCCCATCAATGCAGTGACCAGCGTGCCATGTCCCCTTCAATGCAATGACCAGCGTGCCGTGTCCCCTTCAATTTAGTGACCAGCGTGCCCCCCATCAATGCAGTGACCAGCATACCCCCATCAATGCAGTGACCAGCATGCCCCCCCATCAACCAGCATGCCCCCCATCAATGCAGTGACCAGCATGCTCCCCATCAATGCAGTGACCAGCATGCCCCCCATCAACGTAGTGACCAGCATGCCCCCCCCATTAATATAGTGACCAGCATGCCGTGTCCCCTTCTCATATACAGAAACATGTTGAAACATTTTGTAAAAATAAGGATTTCTTCTGCAAATAGGTTGGCATCAGATCAGACAATTACCAAAACCAATATCATCAGACACATGATCAAAAAATTCGGAAAAATAAGGTTTTCTTCTGCAAATAGGCCTGACAGTGGCATCAGAGCAGACAATTAACAAAAACCAATCTATATTATTCTACTTGTGACTCACACCCCCCTGAGCAGAAGGCTGATAAGCTGCAGAGCCGGCCGCAGTGAGGGAAGTCAAGTCCACAGTCAAGTAAGTGTTCCCCGCTCCTTCACGCGTCACGTCACGATATCAGGCAGAAGGGGGTCCCTCTGCTCTGCTCCACCCTCTTTGTTACCAGTACCACCCCCTGAGGCCTGGCTGTGCAGCATTGATTGGCCGCGCCGCAGAGCTGGGCTCAGCATCAGCCCGCTGCACGGCTGACAGTGCCGTGTCTCAGTGACAGAATATATATATATATATATATATATATATATATATATATATATACACACCCAAAAAAGATGCCTGCATTTAAAGTGTATATATGTTTTTTTTTTGTTTTTTTAACACCGCACTTACCCATCCAGTACACCGCAATTACAAACACACACAAAAAAAAAAAAAATATATATATATATATATATATATATATATATATATATATATATATATATATATATATTTAGTATGTGTGTGTTTGTAATTGTGGTACATTTAATACTGGCTTGGTAAGTGCAGTGTTAAAAAAATCCTATATATATATATGTATATATATATATATATACACACACCTTTAGGTTAGGGCCCAAGAACTGTCCCTCTCTCACACAGTCTGATGCCATCACTCACTGTGTAAAAGAGAGACACTTACCAATCTCATACAGACACATCAAAAATTGTGTCAAAATAAGGATTACTTTTGCAGTCAGGCTGGCATAGTCACTTACCTTGCAGGCAGGCCTTGGGTGGTGTCTGCGGTGCGACTGCAATCAATAACCTAGGAGCCACAGAGAAATATATATTTACTGCCTGCACACGTAGTAAAATTTCAAGCTGCCGGGCCCCCATGTCCAATTGATAGGGCCCCGGCCCCCTCCCAGCGGTGTTGTCGTGTTTGTTTTTGTGCCCTTTCCTTACATGTAGGGATGCACCGAAATGAAAATTCTGGGCCGAAACAGAAACCGAAAATGCAGGATGCCCTTTGCCAAAAACCGAAAATTACTTTTTTCCCCCAAATGATTTTAAAATAGTAGGCAAGGTTAATTACCAGTGGTATTTGTTTAATGAAGCATGAGGAGGTTAATGTATTGCCACTGATGCATTAGTGACAGACCAGTGGCAGTTAATTAACCCCTTTGTGCTGCATTAGTGGGACCAGTGTCAGTGTTTGCACTGATACTGGTTGCACTTATGCAGCACAAAGGGGTTAATTAACTGCCACTGGTCCGTCACTAATGCATCAGTAGCAATACCTTAACCCCCTCATGCTGCATAATACAAATACCACTGGTAATTAACCTCACCCCCCCCCCCCCACAAAGAGTTAATGATGGCAATCTGCTTACTTGTGGGACAACCTTTTGTTATGTATATAATTGATGGGTAGTGTCAAGGCATGCTGGGATGTGTAGTTCTTGCGCAGCTAGAGGAGCAGCAGCTTATCCCCCATCATGCTGGTAGTAGACTGAATGAGATGGCTTTTACCTATGGGAACTTATGCTCTGCTATCTGTATAAAAACTTTGGAGTAGTGATGGGACCTGCTGGTATTTGTAGTTCTTCTGGAGCAGCCCTATGTACTTCCTTATTAGAGGATGCAGGTTGTAGACTAGAGAGAGAGAGAGAGATGCTTTTGACTTGGATCTAAAAGCAGGTTGCGCTGCTGCAATTAAACGGGGGTGAGCACCAATCCAAGCTGCACTGGCTGTGATTGGAAATTTAATCTTTTTTTTTTTTTTGAAGGAAAAAAAAAAGGGGACAAAGTTTTTTATTTTTTTTATTTATTCATACTGGGGATAGGGGTGCTTTATTTATTGCAGCCTTTACATTTAATACCAGTGCTTCTCTGTTATTTGTAGCCTTTGAGGGTTAACCCTTGCTGCCTCCTATACACCTGTATGTGACTGCACAAGTACATGTATGGCAGAGAGAGAGAGAGAGAAGAAAAACAACACAGCAGACAGCCACATGCCACATTATTTTCCTCCGCAGCGTACAGCGCATGAAGGAAGGAGGTGGGTGGAGGGATTGAGTAAAAGGCGCAGAGGACGAGATCTTGCTCTGCTGTGCATGCTGGGTCTTCTCTCCGGGATGTCACTGGTTGCTAGATGCCATTCGGCCGGCAATCCTAGCAACCAGTGTAGCTCACAATGAAGCGCCCAGCGCCGGCAGAGGATCAGATCAGATCGGTCAGCAAAGATACCCAGAGATGACAGGGAAGTGAAGGGCTCAGTTTTTACACATAGTAGCGGCCATACATTTTCGGCATCTTTAACTTCTTATCGGCCGAAATGGGATAGGCTCATTTTCGGCCGAAAATATCGGTTGCCAAAATTTCGGTGCATCTCTACTTACATGGCACATGTTCTAGCAGTGACAGTGTGTAGCTGTTTTGAAAACAGCTAAACACACACTGTCACTAGCTGCTGCTAGAAAACATGTGCCATGCGGCATGCCAGTTTGCTTGTTACATGTGATGTGACAGCCAGGTGCACATTTTCAAGTTGAAAATGTGCACCTGGCTGTCACATCACATGTAACAAGCAAACTGGCATGCCGCATGGCACATGTTTTCTAGCAGCAGCCAGTGACAGTGTGTGTGTAGCGGTTTTGAAAACCGCTACACGGTCACTGCTAGAACATGTGCCATGTAAGGAAAGGGCACAAAAACAAACACGACAACACCGCTGGGATTTGTAGTTCTGGCATCCGGCAGAGCATGGTTCACTTCTGGCTTAGCAGCAGGCAGGCAGGCCGCAAGTGTAAAAAACAGATAACAGTCAGCTACAACACTGTCACTGCTAGAAAACATGTGCCATGCCAGTTTGCTTGTTACATGTGATGTGACAGCCAGGTGCACATTTTCAACTTGAAAATGTGCACCTGGCTGTCACATCACATGTAACAAGCAAACTGGCATGGCACATGTTTTCTAGCAGTGCTGTGACAGTATGTAGCTTTTATCTGTTTTTTACACCTGTGGCCTGCCTGCTGCTAAGCCAGAAGTTCCAGACCAGAACACTGCTCTGCCGGAGGCCACCCAGAACCACAAATCCCAGCGGTGACAGTGGTGTGTGGTCTGTGGTGTTGTCACTGTGTTTGTAAATTGTGCTGCTGGCCTGCTGCCATTCTTTCCTTACCTGTTGTTGAGGCCTTGGCTCCTGTCCTGGTCGTGGGTGGTGGTGTTAATGCAGCTCCAGGGCAGGCACTAACTTGACTTGACACTCTGATCTCTGACGACTCCTCCACACTCTGACTCACTGTCTCAGACTCAGACACACTGTAAGTGTCTGTCTGCGGTGTGCGGCGCCGGCGACTTCTCACTTCCCGCTTCTTCCTGTGACAAGGCAGCATGGGGTCCCTGCCGGCCTCTAGCTCCACTCCCGGCCTTAGTCACATGACGGTTCACTTCACAGTCACACGGTCCACCCACCGACTCCACCCCCTCCTGAGCTACGCTGGAGCCTGGATGCCGCTGCGGAGCCGGCTGCAAGCTGAGCAAAGTTAGCAAGGAGTGGGGAGTCGGGGATAGCGGCCGGTGGGCGGCCAGATTGCCATAATGCGGGGTCCGGGCAGTCGGGGACAGTGGCGGGGCGGGAGGCCAGGTTGCGGTAATGCGGCGGCCGTGGCCCTCAGACTCCGCGGAATCGGCCGCGGAGAGGCAAGCAACGGCCGGACACTGTCTTCCATTATAATGCGCCCGGATTCGGAGCGGAGGCCTCGGCGGCCCACCGGGCATATGCCCGCTGTGCCCTATGGTCAGTCCGGCCCTGGTGTGAATGCCTAATGTACCTCTAGCCATCAAATACTACGTTCTTTGCTGTCAGTTAAACCCATGTGAGCTATTTTCTGGGGCCTATACAGGCCGACACAAACTTCTCAAAAAGAAAGCCAACGAATAAATGAAAAGCCAAAAGCCTACAGTACCTTGTATTCCCAGGCGGACTCCCATCCAGGTACTAACCAGGCCCGACCCTGCTTAGCTTCCGACATCAGGCACGTACAGAATCATGTGGCCGTAGGCGATCAC